>NC_092713.1:67343442-67588952 GCF_047496885.1 Scyliorhinus torazame
CTGTGCTGTGTGAGTCTGCTCTCTGTGCTGTGTGAGTCTGCTCCCTGTGCTGTGTGAGTCTGCTCCCTGTACTGTGTGAGTCTGCTCCCTGTGCTGTGTGAGTCTGCTCTCTGTGCTGTGTGGGTCTGCTCACTGTGCTGTGTGAGTCTGCTCTCTGTGCTGTGTCAGTCTGCTCTCTGTGCTGTGTCAGTCTGCTCCCTGTGCTGTCTGAGTCTGCTCCCTGTGCTGTGTGAGTCTGCTCCCTGTGCTGTGTGTGTCTGCTCTTTGTGCTATGTGAGTCTGCTCTCTGTGCTGTGTGAGTCTGCTCTCGGTGCTGTGTGAGTCTGCTCTCTGTGCTGTGTGAGTCTGCTCCCTGTGCTGTGTGAGTCTGCTCTCTGTGCTGTGTGAGTCTGCTCTCTGTGCTGTGTGAGTCTGCTACCTGTGCTGTGTGAGTCTGCTCTCTGTGCTGTGTGAGTCTGCTCCCTGTGCTGTTTCAGTCTGCTCCCTGTGCTGTGTGAGTCTGCTCTCTGTGCTGTGTGAGTCTCCTCTCTGTGCTGTGTGAGTCTGCTCCCTGTGCTGTGTGAGTCTGCTCTCTGTGCTGTGTGAGTCTGCTCTCTGTGCTGTGTGAGGTTGCTCCCGGTGCTGTGTGAGTCTGCTCCCTGTGCTGTGTGAGGTTGCTCCCGGTGCTGTGTGAGTCTGCTCCCTGTGCTGTGTGAGTCTGCTCCCTGTGCTGTGTGAGTCTGCTCTCTGTGCTGTGTGAGTCTGCTCCCTGTGCTGTGTGAGTCTGCTCCCTGTGCTGTGTGAGTCTGCTCTCTGTGCTGTGTGAGTCTGCTCTCTGTGCTGTGTGAGTCTGCTCCCTGTGCTGTGTGAGTCTGCTCTCTGTGCTGTGTGAGTCTGCTCTCTGTGCTGTGTGAGGTTGCTCCCGGTGCTGTGTGAGTCTGCTTCCTGTGCTGTGTGAGTCTGCTCCCTGTGCTGTGTGAGTCTGCTCTCTGTGCTGTGTGAGTCTGCTCCCTGTGCTGTGTGAGTCTGCTCCCTGTGCTGTGTGAGTCTGCTCTCTGTGCTGTATGAGTCTGCTCTCTGTGCTGTGTGAGTCTGCTCCCTGTGCTGTGTGAGTCTGCTCCCTGTGCTGTGTGAGTCTGCTCCCTGTGCTGTGTGAGTCTGCTCCCTGTGCTGTGTGATTCTGCTCCCTGTGCTGTGTGAGTCTGCTCTCTGTGCTGTGTGAGTCTGCTCTCTGTGCTGTGTGAGTCTGCTCCCTGTGCTGTGTGAGTCTGCTCCCTGTGCTGTGTGAGTCTGCTCTCTGTGCTGTGTGTGTCTGCTCTCTGTGCTGTGTGAGTCTCCTCCCTGTGCTGTGTGAGTCTGCTCTCTGTGCTGTGTGAGTCTGCTCTCAGTGCTGTGTGAGTCTGCTCTCTGTGCTGTGTGAGTCTGCTCCCTGTGCTGTATGAGTCTGCTCCCTGTGCTGTGTGAGTCTGCTCTCAGTGCTGTGTGAGTCTGCTCCCTGTGCTGTGTGAGTCTGCTACATGTGCTGTGTGACTCTGCTCTCTGTGCTGTTTGAGTCTGCTCTCTGTGCTGTGTGAGTCTGCTCCCTGTGCTGTGTGAGTCTGCTCCCTGTGCTGTGTGAGTCTGCTCTCTGTGCTGTGTGAGTCTGCTCCCTGTGCTGTGTGGGTCTGCTCCCTGTGCTGTGTGAGTCTGCTCCCTGTGCTGTGTGGGTCTGCTCCCTGTGCTGTGTGAGTCTGCTCCCTGTGCTGTGTGAGTCTGCTCTCTGTGCTGTGTGAGTCTGCTCCCTGTGCTGTGTGAGTCTGCTCCCTGCGCTGTGTCAGTCTGCTCCCTGCGCTGTGTGAGTCTGCTCGCTGCGCTGTGTGAGTCGGCTCCCTGTGCTGTGTGAGTCTGCTCCCTGTGCTGTGTGAGTCTGCTCCCTATGCTGTGTGAGTCTGCTCTCTGTGTTGTGTAAGTCTGCTCTCTGTGCTGTGTGAGTCTGCTCTCTGTGCTGTGTGAGTCTGCTCCCTGTGCTGTGTGAGTCTGCTCTCTGTGCTGTGTGAGTCTGCTCTCTGTGCTGTGTGAGTCTGCTCTCTGTGCTGTGTGAGTCTGCTCCCTGTGCTGTGTGAGTCTACTCTCTGTGCTGTGTGAGTCTGCTACCTGTGCTGTGTGACTCTGCTCTCTGTGCTGTGTGAGTCTGCTCTCTGTGCTGTGTGAGTCTGCTCCCTGTGCTGTGTGAGTCTGCTCCCTGTGCTGTGTGAGTCTGCTCTCAGTGCTGTGTGAGTCTGCTCCCTGTGCTGTGTGAGTCTGCTACCTGTGCTGTGTGACTCTGCTCTCTGTGCTGTGTGAGTCTGCTCTCTGTGCTGTGTGAGTCTGCTCCCTGTGCTGTGTGAGTCTGCTCCCTGTGCTGTGTGAGTCTGCTCCCTGTGCTGTGTGAGTCTGCTCCCTGTGCTGTGTGAGTCTGCTCCCTGTGCTGTGTGAGTCTGCTCCCTATGCTGTGTGAGTCTGCTCTCTGTGCTGTGTATGTCTGCTCTCTGTGCTGTGAGAGTCTGCTCCCTGTGCTGTGTGAGTCTGCTCTCTGTGCTGTGTGAGTCTGCTCTCTGTGCTGTGTGAGTCTGCTCCCTGTGCTGTGTGAGTCTGCTCCCTGTGCTGTGTGAGTCTGCTCTCTGTGCTGTGTGAGTCGGCTCTCTGTGCTCTGTGAGTCTGCTCTCTGTGCTCTGTGACTCTGCTCCCTGTGCTGTGTGAGTCTGCTCCCTGTGCTGTGTGAGTCTGCTCTCTGTGCTGTGTGAGTCTGCTCTCTGTGCTGTGTGACTCTGCTTCCTGTGCTGTGCGACTCTGCTCCCTGTGCATAGTGAGTCTGCTCCCTGTGCTGTGTGAGTCCGCTCTCTGTGCTGTGTGAGTCTGCTCTCTGTGCTGTGTGAGTCTGCTCTCTGTGCTGTGTGAGTCTGCTCCCTGTGCTGTGTGAGTCTGCTCCCTGTGCTGTGTGAGTCTGCTCTCTGTGCTGTGTGAGTCTGCTCCCTGTGCTGTGTGGGTCTGCTCCCTGTGCTGTGTGGGTCTGCTCCCTGTGCTGTGTGAGTCTGCTCCCTGTGCTGTGTGGGTCTGCTCCCTGTGCTGTGTGAGTCTGCTCCCTGTGCTGTGTGAGTCTGCTCTCTGTGCTGTGTGAGTCTGCTCCCTGTGCTGTGTGAGTCTGCTCCCTGTGGTGTGTGAGTCTGCTCCCTGCGCTGTGTGAGTCTGCTCGCTGTGCTGTGTGAGTCTGCTCCCTGTGCTGTGTGAGTCTGCTCCCTGTGCTGTGTGAGTCTGCTCCCTGTGCTGTGTGAGTCTGCTCCCTATGCTCTGTGAGTCTGCTTTCTGTGTTGTGTAAGTCTGCTCTCTGTGCTGTGTGAGTCTGCTCACTGTGCTGTGTGAGTCTGCTCTCTGTGCTGTGTGAGTCTGCTCCCTGTGCTGTGTGAGTCTGCTCTCTGTGCTGTGTGAGTCTGCTCCCTGTGCTGTGTGAGTCTGCTCTCTGTGCTGTGTGAGTCTGCTCCCTGTGCTGTGTGAGTCTGCTCTCTGTGCTGTGTGAGTCTGCTACCTGTGCTGTGTGACTCTGCTCTCTGTGCTGTGTGAGTCTGCTCTCTGTGCTGTGTGAGTCTGCTCCCTGTGCTGTGTGAGTCTGCTCCCTGTGCTGTGTGTCTGCTCTCAGTGCTGTGTGAGTCGGCTCCCTGTGCTGTGTGAGTCTGCTACCTGTGCTGTGTGACTCTGCTCTCTGTGCTGTGTGAGTCTGCTCTCTGTGCTGTGTGAGTCTGCTCCCTGTGCTGTGTGAGTCTGCTCCCTGTGCTGTGTGAGCCTGCTCTCAGTGCTGTGTGAGTCTGCTCCCTGTGCTGTGTGAGTCTGCTCGCTGTGCTGTGTGAGTCTGCTCCCTGTGCTGTGTGAGTCTGCTCCCTGTGCTGTGTGAGTCTGCTCCCTGTGCTGTGTGAGTCTGCTCCCTATGCTGTGTGAGTCTGCTCTCTGTGCTGTGTAAGTCTGCTCTCTGTGCTGTGTGAGTCTGCTCTCTGTGCTGTGTGAGTCTGCTCCCTGTGCTGTGTGAGTCTGCTCCCTGTGCTGTGTGAGTCTGCTCTCTGTGCTGTGTGAGTCGGCTCTCTGTGCTCTGTGAGTCTGCTCTCTGTGCTCTTTAACTCTGCTCCCTGTGCTGTGTGGGTCTGCTCCCTGTGCTGTGTGAGTCTGCTCCCTGTGCTGTGTGAGTCTGCTCTCTGTGCTGTGTGAGTCTGCTCTCTGTGCTGTGTGAGTCTGCTCCCTGTGCTGTGTGAGTCTGCTCCCTGTGCTGTGTGAGTCTGCTCTCTGTGCTGTGTGAGTCTGCTCCCTGTGCTGTGTGAGTCTGCTCCCTGTGCTGTGTGAGTCTGCTCGCTGTGCTGTGTGAGTCTGCTCCCTGTGCTGTGTGAGTCTGCTCTCTGTGCTGTGTGGGTCTGCTCACTGTGCTGTGTGAGTCTGCTCTCTGTGCTGTGTGAGTCTGCTCTCTGTGCTGTGTGAGTCTGCTCCCTGTGCTGTGTGAGTCTGCTCTCTGTGCTGTGTGAGTCTGCTCTCTGTGCTGTGTGAGTCTGCTCCCTGTGCTGTGTGAGTCTGCTCCCTGTGCTGTGTGAGTCTGCTCCCTGTGCTGTGTGAGTCTGCTCCCCGTGCTGTGTGTGTCTGCTCTTTGTGCTGTGTGAGTCTGCTCCCTGTGCTGTGTGAGTCTGCTCTTTGTGCTGTGTGAGTCTGCTCCCTGTGCTGTGTGAGTCTGCTCTTTGTGCTGTGTGAGTCTGCTCCCTGTGCTGTGGGACTGCTCCCTGTGCTGTGTGAGTCTGCTCTTTGTGCTGTGTGAGTCTGCTCTCTGTGCCGTGTGAGTCTGCTCTCTGTGCTGTGTGAGTCTGCTCCCTGTGCTGTGTGAGTCTGCTCTCTGTGCTGTGTGAGTCTGCTCTCTGTGCTGTGTGAGTCTGCTCCCTGTGCTGTGTGAGTCTGCTCCCTGTGCTGTGTGAGTCTGCTCCCTGTGCTGTGTGAGTCTGCTCCCTGTGCTGTGTGAGTCTGCTCTCTGTGCTGTGTGGGTCTGCTCACTGTGCTGTGTGAGCCTGCTCTCTGTGCTGTGTGAGTCTGCTCTCTGTGCTGTGTGAGTCTGCTCCCTGTGCTGTGTGAGTCTGCTCCCTGTGCTGTGTGAGTCTGCTCCCTGTGCTGTGTGAGTCTGCTCCCTGTGCTGTGTGAGTCTGCTCTCTGTGCTGTGTGGGTCTGCTCACTGTGCTGTGTGAGCCTGCTCTCTGTGCTGTGTGAGTCTGCTCTCTGTGCTGTGTGAGTCTGCCACCTGTGCTGTGTGAGTCTGCTCTCTGTGCTGTGTGAGTCTGCTCTCTGTGCTGTGTGAGTCTGCTCCCTGTGCTGTGTGAGTCTGCTCCCTGTGCTGTGTGAGTCTGCTCTCTGTGCTGTGTGAGTCTGCTCACTGTGCTGTGTGAGTCTGCTCCCTGTGCTGTGTCAGTCTGCTCTCTGTGCTGTGAGTCTGCTCTCTGTGCTGTGTGAGTCTGCTCTCTGTGCTGTGTGAGTCTGCTCCCTGTGCTGTGTGAGTCTGCTCCCTGTGCTGTGTGAGTCTGCTCTCTGTGCTGTGAGTCTGCTCTCTGTGCTGTGTGAGTCTGCTCTCTGTGCTGTGTGAGTCTGCTCTCTGTGCTGTGTGAGTCTGCTCCCTGTGCTGTGTGAGTCTGCTCTCTGTGCTGTGAGTCTGCTCTCTGTGCTGTGTGAGTCTGCTCTCTGTGCTGTGTGAGTCTGCTCTCTGTGCTGTGTGAGTCTGCTCTCTGTGCTGTGTGAGTCTGCTCCCTGTGCTGTGTGATTCTGCTCCCTGTACTGTGTGAGTCTGCTCCCTGTGCTGTGTGAGTCTGGTCTCTGTGCTGTGTGGGTCTGCTCACTGTGCTGTGTGAGTCTGCTCTCTGTGCTGTGTGAGTCTGCTCTCTGTGCTGTGTCAGTCTGCTCCCTGTGCTGTGTGAGTCTGCTCTCTGTGCTGTGTGAGTCTGCTCTCTGTGCTGTGTGAGTCTGCTCCCTGTGCTGTGTGAGTCTGCTCCTTGTGCTGTGTGAGTCTGCTCCCTGTGCTGTGTGAGTCTGCTCCCTGTGCTGTGTGAGTCTGCTCTCTGTACTGTGTGAGTCTGCTCTCTGTGCTGTGTGAGTCTGCTCCCTGTGCTGTGTGACTGCTCCCTGTGCTGTGTGAGTCTGCTCTCTGTGCTGTGTGAGTCTGCTCTCTGTGCTGTGTGAGTCTGCTCCCTGTGCTGTGTGAGTCTGCTCTCTGTGCTGTGTGAGTCTGCTCTCTGTGCTGTGTGAGTCTGCTCCCTGTGCTGTGTGAGTCTGCTCTCTGTGCTGTGTGAGTCTGCTCCCTGTGCTGTGAGTCTGCTCTCTGTGCTGTGTGAGTCTGCTCTCTGTGCTGTGTGAGTCTGCTCCCTGTGCTGTGTGAGTCTGCTCCCTGTGCTGTGTGAGTCTGCTCTCTGTGCTGTGTGAGTCTGCTCTCTGTGCTGTGTGAGTCTGCTCCCTGTGCTGTGTGAGTCTGCTCCCTGTGCTGTGTGAGTCTGCTCCCTGTGCTGTGAGTCTGCTCTCTGTGCTGTGTGAGTCTGCTCTCTGTGCTGTGTGAGTCTGCTCCCTGTGCTGTGTGAGTCTGCTCCCTGTGCTGTGTGAGTCTGCTCTCTGTGCTGTGAGTCTGCTCTCTGTGCTGTGTGAGTCTGCTCTCTGTGCTGTGTGAGTCTGCTCTCTGTGCTGTGTGAGTCTGCTCCCTGTGCTGTGTGAGTCTGCTCTCTGTGCTGTGAGTCTGCTCTCTGTGCTGTGTGAGTCTGCTCTCTGTGCTGTGTGAGTCTGCTCTCTGTGCTGTGTGAGTCTGCTCTCTGTGCTATGTGAGTCTGCTCCCTGTGCTGTGTGAGTCTGCTCCCTGTACTGTGTGAGTCTGCTCCCTGTGCTGTGTGAGTCTGCTCTCTGTGCTGTGTGGGTCTGCTCACTGTGCTGTGTGAGTCTGCTCTCTGTGCTGTGTCAGTCTGCTCTCTGTGCTGTGTCAGTCTGCTCCCTGTGCTGTGTGAGTCTGCTCCCTGTGCTGTGTGAGTCTGCTCCCTGTGCTGTGTGTGTCTGCTCTTTGTGCTATGTGAGTCTGCTCTCTGTGCTGTGTGAGTCTGCTCTCGGTGCTGTGTGAGTCTGCTCTCTGTGCTGTGTGAGTCTGCTCCCTGTGCTGTGTGAGTCTGCTCTCTGTGCTGTGTGAGTCTGCTCTCTGTGCTGTGTGAGTCTGCTCCCTGTGCTGTGTGAGTCTGCTCTCTGTGCTGTGTGAGTCTGCTCCCTGTGCTGTTTCAGTCTGCTCCCTGTGCTGTGTGAGTCTGCTCTCTGTGCTGTGTGAGTCTCCTCTCTGTGCTGTGTGAGTCTGCTCCCTGTGCTGTGTGAGTCTGCTCTCTGTGCTGTGTGAGTCTGCTCTCTGTGCTGTGTGAGGTTGCTCCCGGTGCTGTGTGAGTCTGCTCCCTGTGCTGTGTGAGGTTGCTCCCGGTGCTGTGTGAGTCTGCTCCCTGTGCTGTGTGAGTCTGCTCCCTGTGCTGTGTGAGTCTGCTCTCTGTGCTGTGTGAGTCTGCTCCCTGTGCTGTGTGAGTCTGCTCCCTGTGCTGTGTGAGTCTGCTCTCTGTGCTGTGTGAGTCTGCTCTCTGTGCTGTGTGAGTCTGCTCCCTGTGCTGTGTGAGTCTGCTCTCTGTGCTGTGTGAGTCTGCTCTCTGTGCTGTGTGAGGTTGCTCCCGGTGCTGTGTGAGTCTGCTTCCTGTGCTGTGTGAGTCTGCTCCCTGTGCTGTGTGAGTCTGCTCTCTGTGCTGTGTGAGTCTGCTCCCTGTGCTGTGTGAGTCTGCTCCCTGTGCTGTGTGAGTCTGCTCTCTGTGCTGTGTGAGTCTGCTCTCTGTGCTGTGTGAGTCTGCTCCCTGTGCTGTGTGAGTCTGCTCCCTGTGCTGTGTGAGTCTGCTCCCTGTGCTGTGTGAGTCTGCTCTCTGTGCTGTGTGGGTCTGCTCACTGTGCTGTGTGAGCCTGCTCTCTGTGCTGTGTTAGTCTGCTCCCTGTGCTGTGTGAGTCTGCTCTCTGAGCTGTGTGAGTCTGCTCCCTGTGCTGTGTGAGTCTGCTCCCTGTGCTGTGTGAGTCTGCTCCCTGTGCTGTGTGAGTCTGCTCCCTGTGCTGTGTGAGTCTGCTCTCTGTGCTGTGTGAGTCTGCTCCCTGTGCTGTGTGAGTCTGCTCCCTGGGCTGTGTGAGTCTGCTCTCTGTGCTGTGTGAGTCTGCTCTCTGTGCTGTGTGAGTCTGCTCCCTGTGCTGTGTGAGTCTGCTCGCTGTGCTGTGTGAGTCTGCTCCCTGTGCTGTGTGAGTCTGCTCCCTGTCTGTGTGAGTCTGCTCTCTGTGCTGTGTGAGTCTGCTCTCTGTGCTGTGTGAATCTGCTCCCTGTGCTTTGTGAGTCTGCTCTCTGTGCTGTGTGAGTCTGCTCCCTGTGCTGTGTGAGTCTGCTCCCTGTGCTGTGTGAGTCTGCTCTCTGTGCTGTGTGAGTCTGCTCCCTGTGCTGTGTGAGTCTGCTCCCTGGGCTGTGTGAGTCTGCTCTCTGTGCTGTGTGAGTCTGCTCTCTGTGCTGTGTGAGTCTGCTCCCTGTGCTGTGTGAGTCTGCTCGCTGTGCTGTGTGAGTCTGCTCCCTGTGCTGTGTGAGTCTGCTCCCTGTCTGTGTGAGTCTGCTCTCTGTGCTGTGTGAGTCTGCTCTCTGTGCTGTGTGAGTCTGCTCCCTGTGCTCTGTGAGTCTGCTCTCTGTGCTGTGTGAGTCTGCTCCCTGTGCTCTGTGAGTCTGCTCTCTGTGCTGTGTGAGTCTGCTCCCTGTCTGCGTGAGTCTGCTCTCTGTGCTGTGTGAGTCTGCTCCCTGTGCTGTGTGAGTCTGCTCTCTGTGCTGTGTGAGTCTGCTCTCTGTCTGTGTGAGTCTGCTCCGTGTGCTGTGTGAGTCTGCTCTCTGTGCTGTGTGAGTCTGCTCTCTGTGCTGTGTGAGTCTGCTCCCTGTGCTGTGTGACTCTGCTCCCTGTCTGTGTGAGTCTGCTCTCTGTGCTCTGTGAGTCTGCTCCCTGTGATGTGTGAGTCTGCTCTCTGTGCTGTGTGAGTCTGCTCCATGTGCTGTGTGAGTCTGCTCTCTGTGCTGTGTGAGTCTGCTCTCTGTGCTGTGTGAGTCTGCTCCCTGTGCTGTGTGAGTCTGCTCCCTGTGTTGTGTGAGTCTGCTCTCTGTGCTGTGTGAGTCTGCTCTCTGTGCTGTGTGAGTCTGCTCTCTGTGCTGTGTGAGTCTGCTCCCTGTGCTGTGTGAGTCTGCTCCCTGTGCTGTGTGAGTCTGCTCCCTGTGCTGTGTGAGTCTGCTCCCTGTGCTGTGTGAGTCTGCTCTCTGTGCTGTGTGAGTCTGCTCTCTGTGCTTTGTGAGTCTGCTCCCTGTGCTGTGTGAGTCTGCTCCCTGTGCTGTGTGAGTCTGCTCCCTGTGCTGTGTGAGTCTGCTCCCTGTGCTGTGTGTGTCTGCTCTTTGTGCTGTGTGAGTCTGCTCCCTGTGCTGTGTGAGTCTGCTCTTTGTGCTGTGTGAGTCTGCTCCCTGTGCTGTGTGAGTCTGCTCTTTGTGCTGTGTGAGTCTGCTCCCTGTGCTGTGTGACTGCTCCCTGTGCTGTGTGAGTCTGCTCTTTGTGGTGTGTGAGTCTGCTCTCTGTGCCGTGTGAGTCTGCTCTCTGTGCTGTGTGAGTCTGCTCTCTGTGCTGTGTGAGTCTGCTCTCTGTGCTGTGTGAGTCTGCTCTCTGTGCTGTGTGAGTCTGCTCCCTGTGCTGTGTGAGTCTGCTCCCTGTGCTGTGTGAGTCTGCTCCCTGTGCTGTGTGAGTCTGCTCCCTGTGCTGTGTGAGTCTGCTCTCTGTGCTGTGTGGGTCTGCTCACTGTGCTGTGTGAGCCTGCTCTCTGTGCTGTGTGAGTCTGCTCTCTGTGCTGTGTGAGTCTGCTCCCTGTGCTGTGTGAGTCTGCTCTCTGTGCTGTGTGAGTCTGCTCTCTGTGCTGTGTGAGTCTGCTCCCTGTGCTGTGTGAGTCTGCTCTCTGTGCTGTGTGAGTCTGCTCTCTGTGCCGTGTGAGTCTGCTCTCTGTGCTGTGTGAGTCTGCTCCCTGTGCTGTGTGAGTCTGCTCCCTGTGTTGTGTGAGTCTGCTCTCTGTGCTGTGTGAGTCTGCTCTCTGTGCTGTGTGAGTCTGCTCTCTGTGCTGTGTGAGTCTGCTCCCTGTGCTGTGTGAGTCTGCTCCCTGTGCTGTGTGAGTCTGCTCGCTGTGCTGTGTGAGTCTGCTCCCTGTGCTGTGTGAGTCTGCTCTCTGTGCTGTGTGAGTCTGCTCTCTGTGCTGTGTGAATCTGCTCCCTGTGCTGTGTGAGTCTGCTCCCTGTGCTGTGTGAGTCTGCTCCCTGTGCTGTGTGAGTCTGCTCCCTGTGCTGTGTGAGTCTGCTCCCTGTGCTGTGTGAGTCTGCTCTTTGTGCTGTGTGAGTCTGCTCCCTGTGCTGTGTGAGTCTGCTCTTTGTGCTGTGTGAGTCTGCTCCCTGTGCTGTGTGACTGCTCCCTGTGCTGTGTGAGTCTGCTCTTTGTGGTGTGTGAGTCTGCTCTCTGTGCCGTGTGAGTCTGCTCTCTGTGCTGTGTGAGTCTGCTCTCTGTGCTGTGTGAGTCTGCTCCCTGTGCTGTGTGAGTCTGCTCTCTGTGCTGTGTGAGTCTGCTCTCTGTGCTGTGTGAGTCTGCTCCCTGTGCTGTGTGAGTCTGCTCCCTGTGCTGTGTGAGTCTGCTCCCTGTGCTGTGTGAGTCTGCTCCCTGTGCTGTGTGAGTCTGCTCTCTGTGCTGTGTGGGTCTGCTCACTGTGCTGTGTGAGCCTGCTCTCTGTGCTGTGTGAGTCTGCTCTCTGTGCTGTGTGAGTCTGCTCCCTGTGCTGTGTGAGTCTGCTCTCTGTGCTGTGTGAGTCTGCTCCCTGTGCTGTGTGAGTCTGCTCCCTGTGCTGTGTGTGTCTGCTCTTTGTGCTGTGTGAGTCTGCTCCCTGTGCTGTGTGAGTCTGCTCTTTGTGCTGTGTGAGTCTGCTCCCTGTGCTGTGTGAGTCTGCTCTTTGTGCTGTGTGAGTCTGCTCCCTGTGCTGTGTGACTGCTCCCTGTGCTGTGTGAGTCTGCTCTTTGTGGTGTGTGAGTCTGCTCTCTGTGCCGTGTGAGTCTGCTCTCTGTGCTGTGTGAGTCTGCTCTCTGTGCTGTGTGAGTCTGCTCCCTGTGCTGTGTGAGTCTGCTCTCTGTGCTGTGTGAGTCTGCTCTCTGTGCTGTGTGAGTCTGCTCCCTGTGCTGTGTGAGTCTGCTCCCTGTGCTGTGTGAGTCTGCTCCCTGTGCTGTGTGAGTCTGCTCCCTGTGCTGTGTGAGTCTGCTCTCTGTGCTGTGTGGGTCTGCTCACTGTGCTGTGTGAGCCTGCTCTCTGTGCTGTGTGAGTCTGCTCTCTGTGCTGTGTGAGTCTGCTCCCTGTGCTGTGTGAGTCTGCTCTCTGTGCTGTGTGAGTCTGCTCTCTGTGCTGTGTGAGTCTGCTCCCTGTGCTGTGTGAGTCTGCTCTCTGTGCTGTGTGAGTCTGCTCTCTGTGCCGTGTGAGTCTGCTCTCTGTGCTGTGTGAGTCTGCTCCCTGTGCTGTGTGAGTCTGCTCCCTGTGTTGTGTGAGTCTGCTCTCTGTGCTGTGTGAGTCTGCTCTCTGTGCTGTGTGAGTCTGCTCTCTGTGCTGTGTGAGTCTGCTCCCTGTGCTGTGTGAGTCTGCTCCCTGTGCTGTGTGAGTCTGCTCCCTGTGCTGTGTGAGTCTGCTCCCTGTGCTGTGTGAGTCTGCTCTCTGTGCTGTGTGAGTCTGCTCACTGTGCTGTGTGAGTCTGCTCCCTGTGCTGTGTGTGTCTGCTCCCTGTGCTGTGTGAGTCTGCTCCCTGTGCTGTGTGTGTCTGCTCTTTGTGCTGTGTGAGTCTGCTCCCTGTGCTGTGTGAGTCTGCTCTTTGTGCTGTGTGAGTCTGCTCCCTGTGCTGTGTGAGTCTGCTCTTTGTGCTGTGTGAGTCTGCTCCCTGTGCTGTGTGACTGCTCCCTGTGCTGTGTGAGTCTGCTCTTTGTGGTGTGTGAGTCTGCTCTCTGTGCCGTGTGAGTCTGCTCTCTGTGCTGTGTGAGTCTGCTCTCTGTGCTGTGTGAGTCTGCTCCCTGTGCTGTGTGAGTCTGCTCTCTGTGCTGTGTGAGTCTGCTCTCTGTGCTGTGTGAGTCTGCTCCCTGTGCTGTGTGAGTCTGCTCCCTGTGCTGTGTGAGTCTGCTCCCTGTGCTGTGTGAGTCTGCTCCCTGTGCTGTGTGAGTCTGCTCTCTGTGCTGTGTGGGTCTGCTCACTGTGCTGTGTGAGCCTGCTCTCTGTGCTGTGTGAGTCTGCTCTCTGTGCTGTGTGAGTCTGCTCCCTGTGCTGTGTGAGTCTGCTCTCTGTGCTGTGTGAGTCTGCTCTCTGTGCTGTGTGAGTCTGCTCCCTGTGCTGTGTGAGTCTGCTCTCTGTGCTGTGTGAGTCTGCTCACTGTGCTGTGTGAGTCTGCTCCCTGTGCTGTGTGAGTCTGCTCTCTGTGCTGTGAGTCTGCTCTCTGTGCTGTGTGAGTCTGCTCTCTGTGCTGTGTGAGTCTGCTCCCTGTGCTGTGTGAGTCTGCTCCCTGTGCTGTGTGAGTCTGCTCTCTGTGCTGTGAGTCTGCTCTCTGTGCTGTGTGAGTCTGCTCTCTGTGCTGTGTGAGTCTGCTCTCTGTGCTGTGTGAGTCTGCTCCCTGTGCTGTGTGAGTCTGCTCCCTGTGCTGTGTGAGTCTGCTCTCTGTGCTGTGAGTCTGCTCTCTGTGCTGTGTGAGTCTGCTCTCTGTGCTGTGTGAGTCTGCTCTCTGTGCTGTGTGAGTCTGCTCTCTGTGCTGTGTGAGTCTGCTCCCTGTGCTGTGTGAGTCTGCTCCCTGTACTGTGTGAGTCTGCTCCCTGTGCTGTGTGAGTCTGCTCTCTGTGCTGTGTGGGTCTGCTCACTGTGCTGTGTGAGTCTGCTCTCTGTGCTGTGTCAGTCTGCTCTCTGTGCTGTGTCAGTCTGCTCCCTGTGCTGTGTGAGTCTGCTCTCTGTGCTGTGTGAGTCTGCTCTCTGTGCTGTGTGAGTCTGCTCCCTGTGCTGTGTGAGTCTGCTCTCTGTGCTGTGTGGGTCTGCTCACTGTGCTGTGTGGGTCTGCTCCCTGTGCTGTGTGAGTCTGCTCTCTGTGCTGTGTGGGTCTGCTCACTGTGCTGTGTGAGTCTGCTCCCTGTGCTGTGTGAGTCTGCTCCCTGTGCTGTGTGAGTCTGCTCCCTGTGCTGTGTGAGTCTG
This sequence comes from Scyliorhinus torazame, assembly GCF_047496885.1. Taxonomy (NCBI): domain Eukaryota; kingdom Metazoa; phylum Chordata; class Chondrichthyes; order Carcharhiniformes; family Scyliorhinidae; genus Scyliorhinus; species Scyliorhinus torazame. The sequence goes on from NC_092713.1 coordinate 67,356,732, forward strand.
CTCTCTGTGCTGTGTGAGTCTGCTCCCTGTGCTGTGTGAGTCTGCTCCCTGTGCTGTGTGAGTCTGCTCTCTGTGCTGTGTGAGTCTGGTCTCTATGCTGTGTGAGTATGCTCTCTGTGCTGTGTGAGTCTGCTCTCTGTGCTGTGTGAGTCTGCTCTCTGTGCTGTGTGAGTCTGCTCCCTGTGCTGTGTGAGTCTGCTCCTTGTGCTGTGTGAGTCTGCTCCCTGTGCTGTGTGAGTCTGCTCCCTGTGCTGTGTGAGTCTGCTCTCTGTACTGTGTGAGTCTGCTCTCTGTGCTGTGTGAGTCTGCTCCCTGTGCTGTGTGACTGCTCCCTGTGCTGTGTGAGTCTGCTCCCTGTGCTGTGTGTGTCTGCTCTTTGTGCTATGTGAGTCTGCTCTATGTGCTGTGTGAGTCTGCTCTCTGTGCTGTGTGAGTCTGCTCTCTGTGCTGTGTGAGTCTGCTCCCTGTGCTGTGTGAGTCTGCTCTCTGTGCTGTGTGAGTCTGCTCTCTGTGCTGTGTGAGTCTGCTCCCTGTGCTGTGTGAGTCTGCTCCCTGTGCTGTGTGAGTCTGCTCCCTGTGCTGTGTGAGTCTGCTCTCTGTGCTGTGTGGGTCTGCTCACTGTGCTGTGTGGGTCTGCTCCCTGTGCTGTGTGAGTCTGCTCTCTGTGCTGTGTGGGTCTGCTCACTTTGCTGTGTGAGCCTGCTCTCTGTGCTGTGTGAGTCTGCTCTCTGTGCTGTGTGAGTCTGCTCTCTGTGCTGTGTGAGTCTGCTCCCTGTGCTGTGTGAGTCTGCTCCCTGTGCTGTGTGAGTCTGCTCCCTGTGCTGTGTGAGTCTGCTCCCTGTGCTGTGTGAGTCTGCTCTCTGTGCTGTGTGAGTCTGCTCCCTGTGCTGTGTGAGTCTGCTCCCTGTGCTGTGTGAGTCTGCTCTCTGTGCTGTGTGAGTCTGGTCTCTATGCTGTGTGAGTATGCTCTCTGTGCTGTGTGACTCTGCTCTCTGTGCTGTGTGAGCCTGCTCTCTGTGCTGTGTGAGTCTGCTCTCTGTGCTGTGTGAGTCTGCTCCCTGTGCTGTGTGAGTCTGCTCTCTGTGCTGTGTGAGTCTGCTCTCTGTGCTGTGTGAGTCTGCTCCCTGTGCTGTGTGAGTCTGCTCTCTGTGCTGTGTGAGTCTGCTCTCTGTGCTGTGTGAGTCTGCTCCCTGTGCTGTGTGAGTCTGCTCCCTGTGCTGTGTGAGTCTGCTCTCTGTGCTGTGTGAGGTTGCTCCCGGTGCTGTGTGAGTCTGCTCCCTGTGCTGTGTGAGTCTGCTCTCTGTGCTGTGTGAGTCTGCTCCCTGTGCTGTGTGAGTCTGCTCTCTGTGCTGTGTGAGTCTGCTCCCTGTGCTGTGTGAGTCTGCTCCCTGTGCTGTGTGAGTCTGCTCCCTGTGCTGTGTGAGTCTGCTCTCTGTGCTGTGTGAGTCTGCTCCCTGTGCTGTGTGAGTCTGCTCCCTGTGCTGTGTGAGTCTGCTCTCTGTGCTGTGTGAGTCTGCTCTCTGTGCTGTGTGAGTCTGCTCCCTGTGCTGTGTGAGTCTGCTCCCTGTGCTGTGTGAGTCTGCTCCCTGTGCTGTGTGTGTCTGCTCTTTGTGCTGTGTGAGTCTGCTCCCTGTGCTGTGTGAGTCTGCTCTTTGTGCTGTGTGAGTCTGCTCCCTGTGCTGTGTGAGTCTGCTCTTTGTGCTGTGTGAGTCTGCTCCCTGTGCTGTGTGACTGCTCCCTGTGCTGTGTGAGTCTGCTCTTTGTGGTGTGTGAGTCTGCTCTCTGTGCCGTGTGAGTCTGCTCTCTGTGCTGTGTGAGTCTGCTCTCTGTGCTGTGTGAGTCTGCTCCCTGTGCTGTGTGAGTCTGCTCTCTGTGCTGTGTGAGTCTGCTCTCTGTGCTGTGTGAGTCTGCTCCCTGTGCTGTGTGAGTCTGCTCCCTGTGCTGTGTGAGTCTGCTCCCTGTGCTGTGTGAGTCTGCTCCCTGTGCTGTGTGAGTCTGCTCTCTGTGCTGTGTGGGTCTGCTCACTGTGCTGTGTGAGCCTGCTCTCTGTGCTGTGTGAGTCTGCTCTCTGTGCTGTGTGAGTCTGCTCCCTGTGCTGTGTGAGTCTGCTCTCTGTGCTGTGTGAGTCTGCTCCCTGTGCTGTGTGAGTCTGCTCCCTGTGCTGTGTGAGTCTGCTCTCTGTGCTGTGTGAGTCTGCTCACTGTGCTGTGTGAGTCTGCTCCCTGTGCTGTGTGAGTCTGCTCTCTGTGCTGTGAGTCTGCTCTCTGTGCTGTGTGAGTCTGCTCTCTGTGCTGTGTGAGTCTGCTCCCTGTGCTGTGTGAGTCTGCTCCCTGTGCTGTGTGAGTCTGCTCTCTGTGCTGTGAGTCTGCTCTCTGTGCTGTGTGAGTCTGCTCTCTGTGCTGTGTGAGTCTGCTCTCTGTGCTGTGTGAGTCTGCTCCCTGTGCTGTGTGAGTCTGCTCCCTGTGCTGTGTGAGTCTGCTCTCTGTGCTGTGAGTCTGCTCTCTGTGCTGTGTGAGTCTGCTCTCTGTGCTGTGTGAGTCTGCTCTTTGTGCTGTGTGAGTCTGCTCTCTGTGCTGTGTGAGTCTGCTCCCTGTGCTGTGTGAGTCTGCTCCCTGTACTGTGTGAGTCTGCTCCCTGTGCTGTGTGAGTCTGCTCTCTGTGCTGTGTGGGTCTGCTCACTGTGCTGTGTGAGTCTGCTCTCTGTGCTGTGTCAGTCTGCTCTCTGTGCTGTGTCAGTCTGCTCCCTGTGCTGTGTGAGTCTGCTCTCTGTGCTGTGTGAGTCTGCTCTCTGTGCTGTGTGAGTCTGCTCCCTGTGCTGTGTAAGTCTGCTCCTTGTGCTGTGTGAGTCTGCTCCCTGTGCTGTGTGCGTCTGCTCCCTGTGCTGTGTGAGTCTGCTCTCTGTACTGTGTGAGTCTGCTCTCTGTGCTGTGTGAGTCTGCTCCCTGTGCTGTGTGACTGCTCCCTGTGCTGTGTGAGTCTGCTCCCTGTGCTGTGTGTGTCTGCTCTTTGTGCTATGTGAGTCTGCTCTCTGTGCTGTGTGAGTCTGCTCTCTGTGCTGTGTGAGTCTGCTCTCTGTGCTGTGTGAGTCTGCTCCCTGTGCTGTGTGAGACTGCTCTCTGTGCTGTGTGAGTCTGCTCTCTGTGCTGTGTGAGTCTGCTCCCTGTGCTGTGTGAGTCTGCTCCCTGTGCTGTGTGAGTCTGCTCCCTGTGCTGTGTGGGTCTGCTCTCTGTGCTGTGTGGGTCTGCTCACTGTGCTGTGTGGGTCTGCTCCCTGTGCTGTGTGAGTCTGCTCTCTGTGCTGTGTGGGCCTGCTCACTGTGCTGTGTGAGCCTGCTCTCTATGCTGTGTGAGTCTGCTCTCTGTGCTGTGTGAGTCTGCTCTCTGTGCTGTGTGAGTCTGCTCTCTGTGCTGTGTGAGTCTGCTCCCTGTGCTGTGTGCGTCTGCTCCCTGTGCTGTGTGAGTCTGCTCCCTGTGCTGTGTGAGTCTGCTCTCTGTGCTGTGTGAGTCTGCTCCCTGTGCTGTGTGAGTCTGCTCCCTGTGCTGTGTGAGTCTGCTCTCTGTGCTGTGTGAGTCTGGTCTCTATGCTGTGTGAGTATGCTCTCTGTGCTGTGTGACTCTGCTCTCTGTGCTGTGTGAGCCTGCTCTCTGTGCTGTGTGAGTCTGCTCTCTGTGCTGTGTGAGTCTGCTCCCTGTGCTCTGTGAGTCTGCTCTCTGTGCTGTGTGAGTCTGCTCTCTGTGCTGTGTGAGTCTGCTCCCTATGCTGTGTGAGTCTGCTCTCTGTGCTGTGTGAGTCTGCTCTCTGTGCTGTGTGAGTCTGCTCCCTGTGCTGTGTGAGTCTGCTCTCTGTGCTGTGTGAGTCTGCTCTCTGTGCTGTGTGAGGTTGCTCCCGGTGCTGTGTGAGTCTGCTCCCTGTGCTGTGTGAGTCTGCTCCCTGTGCTGTGTGAGTCTGCTCTCTGTGCTGTGTGAGTCTGCTCCCTGTGCTGTGTGAGTCTGCTCTCTGTGCTGTGTGAGTCTGCTCTCTGTGCTGTGTGAGTCTGCTCTCTGTGCTGTGTGAGTCTGCTCCCTGTGCTGTGTGAGTCTGCTCCCTGTGCTGTGTGAGTCTGCTCCCTGTGCTGTGTGAGTCTGCTCTCTGTGCTGTGTGGGTCTGCTCACTGTGCTGTGTGAGTCTGCTCTCTGTGCTGTGTTAGTCTGCTCCCTGTGCTGTGTGAGTCTGCTCTCTGAGCTGTGTGAGTCTGCTCCCTGTGCTGTGTGAGTCTGCGGCTGTGCTGTGTGAGTCTGCTCCCTGTGCTGTGTGAGTCTGCTCTCTGTACTGTGTGAGTCTGCTCTCTGTGCTGTGTGAGTCTGCTCTCTGTGCTGTGTGAGTCTGCTCCCTGTGCTGTGTGAGTCTGCTCCCTGTGCTGTGTGAGTCTGCTCTCTGTGCTGTGAGTCTGCTCTCTGTGCTGTGTGAGTCTGCTCTCTGTGCTGTGTGAGTCTGCTCTTTGTGCTGTGTGAGTCTGCTCCCTGTGCTGTGTGAGTCTGCTCCCTGTACTGTGTGAGTCTGCTCCCTGTGCTGTGTGAGTCTGCTCTCTGTGCTGTGTGGGTCTGCTCACTGTGCTGTGTGAGTCTGCTCTCTGTGCTGTGTCAGTCTGCTCTCTGTGCTGTGTCAGTCTGCTCCCTGTGCTGTGTGAGTCTGCTCTCTGTGCTGTGTGAGTCTGCTCTCTGTGCTGTGTGAGTCTGCTCCCTGTGCTGTGTGAGTCTGCTCCTTGTGCTGTGTGAGTCTGCTCCCTGTGCTGTGTGCGTCTGCTCCCTGTGCTGTGTGAGTCTGCTCTCTGTACTGTGTGAGTCTGCTCTCTGTGCTGTGTGAGTCTGCTCCCTGTGCTGTGTGACTGCTCCCTGTGCTGTGTGAGTCTGCTCCCTGTGCTGTGTGTGTCTGCTCTTTGTGCTATGTGAGTCTGCTCTCTGTGCTGTGTGAGTCTGCTCTCTGTGCTGTGTGAGTCTGCTCTCTGTGCTGTGTGAGTCTGCTCCCTGTGCTGTGTGAGACTGCTCTCTGTGCTGTGTGAGTCTGCTCTCTGTGCTGTGTGAGTCTGGTCCCTGTGCTGTGTGAGTCTGCTCCCTGTGCTGTGTGAGTCTGCTCCCTGTGCTGTGTGAGTCTGCTATCTGTGCTGTGTGGGTCTGCTCACTGTGCTGTGTGGGTCTGCTCCCTGTGCTGTGTGAGTCTGCTCTCTGTGCTGTGTGGGCCTGCTCACTGTGCTGTGTGAGCCTGCTCTCTGTGCTGTGTGAGTCTGCTCTCTGTGCTGTGTGAGTCTGCTCTCTGTGCTGTGTGAGTCTGCTCTCTGTGCTGTGTGAGTCTGCTCCCTGTGCTGTGTGCGTCTGCTCCCTGTGCTGTGTGAGTCTGCTCCCTGTGCTGTGTGAGTCTGCTCTCTGTGCTGTGTGAGTCTGCTCCCTGTGCTGTGTGAGTCTGCTCCCTGTGCTGTGTGAGTCTGCTCTCTGTGCTGTGTGAGTCTGGTCTCTATGCTGTGTGAGTATGCTCTCTGTGCTGTGTGACTCTGCTCTCTGTGCTGTGTGAGCCTGCTCTCTGTGCTGTGTGAGTCTGCTCTCTGTGCTGTGTGAGTCTGCTCCCTGTGCTCTGTGAGTCTGCTCTCTGTGCTGTGTGAGTCTGCTCTCTGTGCTGTGTGAGTCTGCTCCCTATGCTGTGTGAGTCTGCTCTCTGTGCTGTGTGAGTCTGCTCTCTGTGCTGTGTGAGTCTGCTCCCTGTGCTGTGTGAGTCTGCTCTCTGTGCTGTGTGAGTCTGCTCTCTGTGCTGTGTGAGGTTGCTCCCGGTGCTGTGTGAGTCTGCTCCCTGTGCTGTGTGAGTCTGCTCCCTGTGCTGTGTGAGTCTGCTCTCTGTGCTGTGTGAGTCTGCTCCCTGTGCTGTGTGAGTCTGCTCTCTGTGCTGTGTGAGTCTGCTCTCTGTGCTGTGTGAGTCTGCTCTCTGTGCTGTGTGAGTCTGCTCCCTGTGCTGTGTGAGTCTGCTCCCTGTGCTGTGTGAGTCTGCTCTCTGTGCTGTGTGAGTCTGCTCTCTGTGCTGTGTGGGTCTGCTCACTGTGCTGTGTGAGTCTGCTCTCTGTGCTGTGTTAGTCTGCTCCCTGTGCTGTGTGAGTCTGCTCTCTGAGCTGTGTGAGTCTGCTCCCTGTGCTGTGTGAGTCTGCGGCTGTGCTGTGTGAGTCTGCTCCCTGTGCTGTGTGAGTCTGCTCTCTGTACTGTGTGAGTCTGCTCTCTGTGCTGTGTGAGTCTGCTCCCAGTGCTGTGTGAGTCTGCTCCCTGTGCTGTGTGTGTCTGCTCTTTGTGCTATGTGAGTCTGCTCTCTGTGCTGTGTGAGTCTGCTCTCTGTGCTGTGTGAGTCTGCTCTCTGTGCTGTGTGAGTCTGCTCCCTGTGCTGTGTGAGTCTGCTCTCTGTGCTGTGTGAGTCTGCTCTCTGTGCTGTGTGAGTCTGCTCCCTGTGCTGTGTGAGTCTGCTCCCTGTGCTGTGTGAGTCTGCTCCCTGTGCTGTGTGAGTCTGCTCTCTGTGCTGTGTGGGTCTGCTCACTGTGCTGTGTGGGTCTGCTCCCTGTGCTGTGTGAGTCTGCTCTCTGTGCTGTGTGGGTCTGCTCACTGTGCTGTGTGAGCCTGCTCTCTGTGCTGTGTGAGTCTGCTCTCTGTGCTGTGTGAGTCTGCTCTCAGTGCTGTGTGAGTCTGCTCTCTGTGCTGTGTGAGTCTGCTCTCTGTGCTGTGTTAGTCTGCTCCCTGTGCTGTGTGAGTCTGCTCTCTGTGCTGTGTGAGTCTGCTCTCTGTGCTGTGTGAGTCTGCTCCCTGTGCTGTGTGAGTCTGCTCTCTGTGCTGTGTGAGTCTGCTCTCTGTGCTGTGTGAGGTTGCTCCCGGTGCTGTGTGAGTCTGCTCCCTGTGCTGTGTGAGTCTGCTCCCTGTGCTGTGTGAGTCTGCTCTCTGTGCTGTGTGAGTCTGCTCCCTGTGCTGTGTGAGTCTGCTCCCTGTGCTGTGTGAGTCTGCTCTCTGTGCTGTGTGAGTCTGCTCTCTGTGCTGTGTGAGTCTGCTCCCTGTGCTGTGTGAGTCTGCTCCCTGTGCTGTGTGAGTCTGCTCTCTGTGCTGTGTGGGTCTGCTCACTGTGCTGTGTGAGCCTGCTCTCTGTGCTGTGTTAGTCTGCTCCCTGTGCTGTGTAAGTCTGCTCTCTGAGCTGTGTGAGTCTGCTCCCTGTGCTGTGTGAGTCTGCTCCCTGTGCTGTGTGAGTCTGCTCGCTGTGCTGTGTGAGTCTGCTCCCTGTGCTGTGTGAGTCTGCTCTCTGTGCTGTGTGAGTCTGCTCCCTGTGCTGTGTGAGTCTGCTCCCTGTGCTGTGTGAGTCTGCTCTCTGTGCTGTGTGAGTCTTCTCTCTGTGCTGTGTGAGTCTTCTCTCTGTGCTGTGTGCATCTGCTCTCTGTGCTGTGTGAGCCTGCTCTCTGTGCTGTGTGAGTCTGCTCTCTGTGCTGTGTGAGTCTGCTCCCTGTGCTCTGTGAGTCTGCTCTCTGTGCTGTGTGAGTCTGCTCTCTGTGCTCTGTGAGTCTGCTCTCTGTGCTGTGTGAGTCTGCTCTCTGTGCTGTGTGAGTCTGCTCCCTGCGCTGTGTGAGTCTGCTCTCTGTGCTGCGTGAGTCTGCTCGCTGTGCTGTGTGAGTCTGCTCTCTGTGCTGTGTGAGTCTGCTCCCTGTGCTGTGTGGTTCTGCTCTCTGTGCTGTGTGAGTCTGCTCCCTGTGCTGTGTGACTCTGCTCTCTGTGCTGTGTGAGTCTGCTCCCTGTGCTGTGTGAGTCTGCTACCTGTGCTGTGTGACTGCTCCCTGTGCTGTGTGAGTCTGCTCTCTGTGCTGTGTGAGTCTGCTCCCTGTGCTGTGTGAGTCTGCTCTCTGTGCTGTGTGAGGTTGCTCCCTGCGCTGTGTGAGTCTGCTCCATGTGCTGTGTGAGTCTGCCCTCTGTGCTGTGTGAGTCTGCTCTCTGTGCTGTGTGAGTCTGCTCTCTGTGCTGTGTGAGTCTGCTCTCTGTGCTGTGTGAATCTGCTTTCTGTGCTGTGTGAGTCTGCTCCCTGTGCTGTGTGAGTCTGCTCCCTGTGCTGTGTGAGTCTGCTCCCTGTGCTGTGTGAGTCTGCTCCCTGTGCTGTGTGAGTCTGCTCCCTGTGCTGTGTGAGTCTGCTCCCTGTCTGTGTGAGTCTGCTCTCTGTGCTGTGTGAGTCTGCTCTCTGTGCTGTGTGAGTCTGCTCTCTGTGCTGTGTGTGTCTGCTCTCTGTGCTGTGTGAGTCTGCTCTCTGTGCTGTGTGAGTCTGCTCTCTGTGCTGTGTGGGTCTGCTCTCTGTGCTGTGTGAGTCTGCTCCCTGTGCTGTGTGAGTCTGCTCTCTGTGCTGTGTGAGTCTGCTCCCTGTGCTGTGTGAGTCTGCTCCCTGTGCTGTGTGAGTCTGCTCCCTGTGCTGTGTGAGTCTGCTCTCTGTGCTGTGTGAGTCTGCTCTCTGTGCTGTGTGAGTCTGCTCCCTGTGCTGTGTGAGTCTGCTCCCTGTGCTGTGTGAGTCTGCTCCCTGTGTTGTGTGAGTCTGCTCCCTGTGCTGTGTGAGTCTGCTCTCTGTGCTGTGTGGGTCTGCTCACTGTGCTGTGTGAGCCTGCTCTCTGTGCTGTGTGAGTCTGCTCTCTGTGCTGTGTGAGTCTGCTCCCTGTGCTGTGTGAGTCTGCTCTCTGTGCTGTGTGAGTCTGCTCTCTGTGCTGTGTGAGTCTGCTCCCTGTGCTGTGTGAGTCTGCTCCCTGTGCTGTGTGAGTCTGCTCTCTGTGCTGTGTGAGTCTGATCACTGTGCTGTGTGAGTCTGCTCCCTGTGCTGTGTGAGTCTGCTCTCTGTGCTGTGAGTCTGCTCTCTGTGCTGTGTGAGTCTGCTCTCTGTGCTGTGTGAGTCTGCTCCCTGTGCTGTGTGAGTCTGCTCCCTGTGCTGTGTGAGTCTGCTCTCTGTGCTGTGAGTCTGCTCTCTGTGCTGTGTGAGTCTGCTCTCTGTGCTGTGTGAGTCGGCTCTCTGTGCTGTGTGAGTCTGCTCCCTGTGCTGTGTGAGTCTGCTCCCTGTGCTGTGTGAGTCTGCTCTCTGTGCTGTGAGTCTGCTCTCTGTGCTGTGTGAGTCTGCTCTCTGTGCTGTGTGAGTCTGCTCTTTGTGCTGTGTGAGTCTGCTCTCTGTGCTGTGTGAGTCTGCTCCCTGTGCTGTGTGAGTCTGCTCCCTGTACTGTGTGAGTCTGCTCCCTGTGCTGTGTGAGTCTGCTCTCTGTGCTGTGTGGGTCTGCTCACTGTGCTGTGTGAGTCTGCTCTCTGTGCTGTGTCAGTCTGCTCTCTGTGCTGTGTCAGTCTGCTCCCTGTGCTGTGTGAGTCTGCTCTCTGTGCTGTGTGAGTCTGCTCTCTGTGCTGTGTGAGTCTGCTCCCTGTGCTGTGTGAGTCTGCTCCTTGTGCTGTGTGAGTCTGCTCCCTGTGCTGTGTGCGTCTGCTCCCTGTGCTGTGTGAGTCTGCTCTCTGTACTGTGTGAGTCTGCTCTCTGTGCTGTGTGAGTCTGCTCCCTGTGCTGTGTGACTGCTCCCTGTGCTGTGTGAGTCTGCTCCCTGTGCTGTGTGTGTCTGCTCTTTGTGCTATGTGAGTCTGCTCTCTGTGCTGTGTGAGTCTGCTCTCTGTGCTGTGTGAGTCTGCTCTCTGTGCTGTGTGAGTCTGCTCCCTGTGCTGTGTGAGACTGCTCTCTGTGCTGTGTGAGTCTGCTCTCTGTGCTGTGTGAGTCTGCTCCCTGTGCTGTGTGAGTCTGCTCCCTGTGCTGTGTGAGTCTGCTCCCTGTGCTGTGTGAGTCTGCTCTCTGTGCTGTGTGGGTCTGCTCACTGTGCTGTGTGGGTCTGCTCCCTGTGCTGTGTGAGTCTGCTCTCTGTGCTGTGTGGGCCTGCTCACTGTGCTGTGTGAGCCTGCTCTCTGTGCTGTGTGAGTCTGCTCTCTGTGCTGTGTGAGTCTGCTCTCTGTGCTGTGTGAGTCTGCTCTCTGTGCTGTGTGAGTCTGCTCCCTGTGCTGTGTGCGTCTGCTCCCTGTGCTGTGTGAGTCTGCTCCCTGTGCTGTGTGAGTCTGCTCTCTGTGCTGTGTGAGTCTGCTCCCTGTGCTGTGTGAGTCTGCTCTCTGTGCTGTGTGAGTCTGGTCTCTATGCTGTATGAGTATGCTCTCTGTGCTGTGTGACTCTGCTCTCTGTGCTGTGTGAGCCTGCTCTCTGTGCTGTGTGAGTCTGCTCTCTGTGCTGTGTGAGTCTGCTCCCTGTGCTCTGTGAGTCTGCTCTCTGTGCTGTGTGAGTCTGCTCTCTGTGCTGTGTGAGTCTGCTCCCTATGCTGTGTGAGTCTGCTCTCTGTGCTGTGTGAGTCTACTCTCTGTGCTGTGTGAGTCTGCTCCCTGTGCTGTGTGAGTCTGCTCTCTGTGCTGTGTGAGTCTGCTCTCTGTGCTGTGTGAGGTTGCTCCCGGTGCTGTGTGAGTCTGCTCCCTGTGCTGTGTGAGTCTGCTCCCTGTGCTGTGTGAGTCTGCTCTCTGTGCTGTGTGAGTCTGCTCCCTGTGCTGTGTGAGTCTGCTCCCTGTGCTGTGTGAGTCTGCTCTCTGTGCTGTGTGAGTCTGCTCTCTGTGCTGTGTGAGTCTGCTCCCTGTGCTGTGTGAGTCTGCTCCCTGTGCTGTGTGAGTCTGCTCCCTGTGCTGTGTGAGTCTGCTCTCTGTGCTGTGTGGGTCTGCTCACTGTGCTGTGTGAGTCTGCTCTCTGTGCTGTGTTAGTCTGCTCCCTGTGCTGTGTGAGTCTGCTCTCTGAGCTGTGTGAGTCTGCTCCCTGTGCTGTGTGAGTCTGCTCCCTGTGCTGTGTGAGTCTGCTCTCTGTACTGTGTGAGTCTGCTCTCTGTGCTGTGTGAGTCTGCTCCCTGTGCTGTGTGACTGCTCCCTGTGCTGTGTGAGTCTGCTCCCTGTGCTGTGTGAGTCTGCTCTCTGTGCTGTGTGAGTCTGCTCTCTGTGCTGTGTGAGTCTGCTCCCTGTGCTGTGTGAGTCTGCTCCCTGTGCTGTGTGAGTCTGCTCCCTGTGCTGTGTGAGTCTGCTCTCTGTGCTGTGTGGGTCTGCTCACTGTGCTGTGTGGGTCTGCTCCATGTGCTGTGTGAGTCTGCTCTCTGTGCTGTGTGGGTCTGCTCACTGTGCTGTGTGAGCCTGCTCTCTGTGCTGTGTGAGTCTGCTCTCTGTGCTGTGTGAGTCTGCTCTCTGTGCTGTGTGAGTCTGCTCCCTGTGCTGTGTGAGTCTGCTCCCTGTGCTGTGTGAGTCTGCTCCCTGTGCTGTGTGAGTCTGCTCTCTGTGCTGTGTGAGTCTGCTCCCTGTGCTGTGTGAGTCTGCTCCCTGTGCTGTGTGAGTCTGCTCCCTGTGCTGTGTGAGTCTGCTCTCTGTGCTGTGTGAGTCTGCTCTCTATGCTGTGTGAGTATGCTCTCTGTGCTGTGTGACTCTGCTCTCTTTGCTGTGTGAGCCTGCTCTCTGTGCTGTGTAAGTCTGCTCTCTGTGCTGTGTGAGTCTGCTCCCTGTGCTCTGTGAGTCTGCTCTCTGTGCTGTGTGAGTCTGCTCTCTGTGCTGTGTTAGTCTGCTCCCTGTGCTGTGTGAGTCTGCTCTCTGTGCTGTGTGAGTCTGCTCTCTGTGCTCTGTGAGTCTGCTCCCTGTGCTGTGTGAGTCTGCTCTCTGTGCTGTGTGAGTCTGCTCTCTGTGCTGTGTGAGGTTGCTCCCGGTGCTGTGTGAGTCTGCTCCCTGTGCTGTGTGAGTCTGCTCCCTGTGCTGTGTGAGTCTGCTCTCTGTGCTGTGTGAGTCTGCTCCCTGTGCTGTGTGAGTCTGCTCCCTGTGCTGTGTGAGTCTGCTCTCTGTGTTGTGTGAGTCTGCTCTCTGTGCTGTGTGAGTCTGCTCCCTGTGCTGTGTGAGTCTGCTCCCTGTGCTGTGTGAGTCTGCTCTCTGTGCTGTGTGGGTCTGCTCACTGTGCTGTGTGAGCCTGCTCTCTGTGCTGTGTTAGTCTGCTCCCTGTGCTGTGTAAGTCTGCTCTCTGAGCTGTGTGAGTCTGCTCCCTGTGCTGTGTGAGTCTGCTCCCTGTGCTGTGTGAGTCTGCTCCCTGTGCTGTGTGAGTCTGCTCCCTGTGCTGTGTGAGTCTGCTCTCTGTGCTGTGTGAGTCTGCTCCCTGTGCTGTGTGAGTCTGCTCCCTGTGCTGTGTGAGTCTGCTCTCTGTGCTGTGTGAGTCTTCTCTCTGTGCTGTGTGAGTCTGCTCTCTGTGCTGTGTGAATCTGCTCTCTGTGCTGTGTGAGCCTGCTCTCTGTGCTGTGTGAGTCTGCTCTCTGTGCTGTGTGAGTCTGCTCCCTGTGCTCTGTGAGTCTGCTCTCTGTGCTGTGTGAGTCTGCTCTCTGTGCTCTGTGAGTCTGCTCTCTGTGCTGTGTGAGTCTGCTCTCTGTGCTGTGTGAGTCTGCTCCCTGCGCTGTGTGAGTCTGCTCTCTGTGCTGCGTGAGTCTGCTCGCTGTGCTGTGTGAGTCTGCTCTCTGTGCTGTGTGAGTCTGCTCCCTGTGCTGTGTGGTTCTGCTCTCTGTGCTGTGTGAGTCTGCTCCCTGTGCTGTGTGACTCTGCTCTCTGTGCTGTGTGAGTCTGCTCCCTGTGCTGTGTGAGTCTGCTACCTGTGCTGTGTGACTGCTCCCTGTGCTGTGTGACTCTGCTCTCTGTGCTGTGTGAGTCTGCTCTCTGTGCTGTGTGAGTCTGCTCCCTGTGCTGTGTGAGTCTGCTCCCTGTGCTGTGTGTCTGCTCTCAGTGCTGTGTGAGTCGGCTCCCTGTGTTGTGTGAGTCTGCTACCTGTGCTGTGTGACTCTGCTCTCTGTGCTGTGTGAGTCTGCTCTCTGTGCTGTGTGAGTCTGCTCCCTGTGCTGTGTGAGTCTGCTCCCTGTGCTGTGTGAACCTGCTCTCAGTGCTGTGTGAGTCTGCTCCCTGTGCTGTGTGAGTCTGCTCGCTGTGCTGTGTGAGTCTGCTCCCTGTGCTGTGTGAGTCTGCTCCCTGTGCTGTGTGAGTCTGCTCCCTGTGCTGTGTGAGTCTGCTCCCTATGCTGTGTGAGTCTGCTCTCTGTGCTGTGTAAGTCTGCTCTCTGTGCTGTGTGAGTCTGCTCTCTGTGCTGTGTGAGTCTGCTCCCTGTGCTGTGTGAGTCTGCTCCCTGTGCTGTGTGAGTCTGCTCTCTGTGCTGTGTGAGTCGGCTCTCTGTGCTCTGTGAGTCTGCTCTCTGTGCTCTTTAACTCTGCTCCCTGTGCTGTGTGGGTCTGCTCCCTGTGCTGTGTGAGTCTGCTCCCTGTGCTGTGTGAGTCTGCTCTCTGTGCTGTGTGAGTCTGCTCTCTGTGCTGTGTGAGTCTGCTCCCTGTGCTGTGTGAGTCTGCTCCCTGTGCTGTGTGAGTCTGCTCTCTGTGCTGTGTGAGTCTGCTCCCTGTGCTGTGTGAGTCTGCTCCCTGTGCTGTGTGAGTCTGCTCGCTGTGCTGTGTGAGTCTGCTCCCTGTGCTGTGTGAGTCTGCTCTCTGTGCTGTGTGGGTCTGCTCACTGTGCTGTGTGAGTCTGCTCTCTGTGCTGTGTGAGTCTGCTCTCTGTGCTGTGTGAGTCTGCTCCCTGTGCTGTGTGAGTCTGCTCTCTGTGCTGTGTGAGTCTGCTCTCTGTGCTGTGTGAGTCTGCTCCCTGTGCTGTGTGAGTCTGCTCCCTGTGCTGTGTGAGTCTGCTCCCTGTGCTGTGTGAGTCTGCTCCCCGTGCTGTGTGTGTCTGCTCTTTGTGCTGTGTGAGTCTGCTCCCTGTGCTGTGTGAGTCTGCTCTTTGTGCTGTGTGAGTCTGCTCCCTGTGCTGTGTGAGTCTGCTCTTTGTGCTGTGTGAGTCTGCTCCCTGTGCTGTGGGACTGCTCCCTGTGCTGTGTGAGTCTGCTCTTTGTGCTGTGTGAGTCTGCTCTCTGTGCCGTGTGAGTCTGCTCTCTGTGCTGTGTGAGTCTGCTCCCTGTGCTGTGTGAGTCTGCTCTCTGTGCTGTGTGAGTCTGCTCTCTGTGCTGTGTGAGTCTGCTCCCTGTGCTGTGTGAGTCTGCTCCCTGTGCTGTGTGAGTCTGCTCCCTGTGCTGTGTGAGTCTGCTCTCTGTGCTGTGTGAGTCTGCTCTCTGTGCTGTGTGGGTCTGCTCACTGTGCTGTGTGGGTCTGCTCACTGTGCTGTGTGAGCCTGCTCTCTGTGCTGTGTGAGTCTGCTCTCTGTGCTGTGTGAGTCTGCCACCTGTGCTGTGTGAGTCTGCTCTCTGTGCTGTGTGAGTCTGCTCTCTGTGCTGTGTGAGTCTGCTCCCTGTGCTGTGTGAGTCTGCTCCCTGTGCTGTGTGAGTCTGCTCTCTGTGCTGTGTGAGTCTGCTCACTGTGCTGTGTGAGTCTGCTCCCTGTGCTGTGTCAGTCTGCTCTCTGTGCTGTGAGTCTGCTCTCTGTGCTGTGTGAGTCTGCTCTCTGTGCTGTGTGAGTCTGCTCCCTGTGCTGTGTGAGTCTGCTCCCTGTGCTGTGTGAGTCTGCTCTCTGTGCTGTGAGTCTGCTCTCTGTGCTGTGTGAGTCTGCTCTCTGTGCTGTGTGAGTCTGCTCTCTGTGCTGTGTGAGTCTGCTCCCTGTGCTGTGTGAGTCTGCTCTCTGTGCTGTGAGTCTGCTCTCTGTGCTGTGTGAGTCTGCTCTCTGTGCTGTGTGAGTCTGCTCTCTGTGCTGTGTGAGTCTGCTCTCTGTGCTGTGTGAGTCTGCTCCCTGTGCTGTGTGATTCTGCTCCCTGTACTGTGTGAGTCTGCTCCCTGTGCTGTGTGAGTCTGGTCTCTGTGCTGTGTGGGTCTGCTCACTGTGCTGTGTGAGTCTGCTCTCTGTGCTGTGTGAGTCTGCTCTCTGTGCTGTGTCAGTCTGCTCCCTGTGCTGTGTGAGTCTGCTCTCTGTGCTGTGTGAGTCTGCTCTCTGTGCTGTGTGAGTCTGCTCCCTGTGCTGTGTGAGTCTGCTCCTTGTGCTGTGTGAGTCTGCTCCCTGTGCTGTGTGAGTCTGCTCCCTGTGCTGTGTGAGTCTGCTCTCTGTACTGTGTGAGTCTGCTCTCTGTGCTGTGTGAGTCTGCTCCCTGTGCTGTGTGACTGCTCCCTGTGCTGTGTGAGTCTGCTCTCTGTGCTGTGTGAGTCTGCTCTCTGTGCTGTGTGAGTCTGCTCCCTGTGCTGTGTGAGTCTGCTCTCTGTGCTGTGTGAGTCTGCTCTCTGTGCTGTGTGAGTCTGCTCCCTGTGCTGTGTGAGTCTGCTCTCTGTGCTGTGTGAGTCTGCTCCCTGTGCTGTGAGTCTGCTCTCTGTGCTGTGTGAGTCTGCTCTCTGTGCTGTGTGAGTCTGCTCCCTGTGCTGTGTGAGTCTGCTCCCTGTGCTGTGTGAGTCTGCTCTCTGTGCTGTGTGAGTCTGCTCTCTGTGCTGTGTGAGTCTGCTCCCTGTGCTGTGTGAGTCTGCTCCCTGTGCTGTGTGAGTCTGCTCCCTGTGCTGTGAGTCTGCTCTCTGTGCTGTGTGAGTCTGCTCTCTGTGCTGTGTGAGTCTGCTCCCTGTGCTGTGTGAGTCTGCTCCCTGTGCTGTGTGAGTCTGCTCTCTGTGCTGTGAGTCTGCTCTCTGTGCTGTGTGAGTTTGCTCTCTGTGCTGTGTGAGTCTGCTCTCTGTGCTGTGTGAGTCTGCTCCCTGTGCTGTGTGAGTCTGCTCTCTGTGCTGTGAGTCTGCTCTCTGTGCTGTGTGAGTCTGCTCTCTGTGCTGTGTGAGTCTGCTCTCTGTGCTGTGTGAGTCTGCTCTCTGTGCTGTGTGAGTCTGCTCCCTGTGCTGTGTGAGTCTGCTCCCTGTACTGTGTGAGTCTGCTCCCTGTGCTGTGTGAGTCTGCTCTCTGTGCTGTGTGGGTCTGCTCACTGTGCTGTGTGAGTCTGCTCTCTGTGCTGTGTCAGTCTGCTCTCTGTGCTGTGTCAGTCTGCTCCCTGTGCTGTGTGAGTCTGCTCCCTGTGCTGTGTGAGTCTGCTCCCTGTGCTGTGTGTGTCTGCTCTTTGTGCTATGTGAGTCTGCTCTCTGTGCTGTGTGAGTCTGCTCTCGGTGCTGTGTGAGTCTGCTCTCTGTGCTGTGTGAGTCTGCTCCCTGTGCTGTGTGAGTCTGCTCTCTGTGCTGTGTGAGTCTGCTCTCTGTGCTGTGTGAGTCTGCTCCCTGTGCTGTGTGAGTCTGCTCTCTGTGCTGTGTGAGTCTGCTCCCTGTGCTGTTTCAGTCTGCTCCCTGTGCTGTGTGAGTCTGCTCTCTGTGCTGTGTGAGTCTCCTCTCTGTGCTGTGTGAGTCTGCTCCCTGTGCTGTGTGAGTCTGCTCTCTGTGCTGTGTGAGTCTGCTCTCTGTGCTGTGTGAGGTTGCTCCCGGTGCTGTGTGAGTCTGCTCCCTGTGCTGTGTGAGGTTGCTCCCGGTGCTGTGTGAGTCTGCTCCCTGTGCTGTGTGAGTCTGCTCCCTGTGCTGTGTGAGTCTGCTCTCTGTGCTGTGTGAGTCTGCTCCCTGTGCTGTGTGAGTCTGCTCCCTGTGCTGTGTGAGTCTGCTCTCTGTGCTGTGTGAGTCTGCTCTCTGTGCTGTGTGAGTCTGCTCCCTGTGCTGTGTGAGTCTGCTCTCTGTGCTGTGTGAGTCTGCTCTCTGTGCTGTGTGAGGTTGCTCCCGGTGCTGTGTGAGTCTGCTTCCTGTGCTGTGTGAGTCTGCTCCCTGTGCTGTGTGAGTCTGCTCTCTGTGCTGTGTGAGTCTGCTCCCTGTGCTGTGTGAGTCTGCTCCCTGTGCTGTGTGAGTCTGCTCTCTGTGCTGTGTGAGTCTGCTCTCTGTGCTGTGTGAGTCTGCTCCCTGTGCTGTGTGAGTCTGCTCCCTGTGCTGTGTGAGTCTGCTCCCTGTGCTGTGTGAGTCTGCTCTCTGTGCTGTGTGGGTCTGCTCACTGTGCTGTGTGAGCCTGCTCTCTGTGCTGTGTTAGTCTGCTCCCTGTGCTGTGTGAGTCTGCTCTCTGAGCTGTGTGAGTCTGCTCCCTGTGCTGTGTGAGTCTGCTCCCTGTGCTGTGTGAGTCTGCTCCCTGTGCTGTGTGAGTCTGCTCCCTGTGCTGTGTGAGTCTGCTCTCTGTGCTGTGTGAGTCTGCTCCCTGTGCTGTGTGAGTCTGCTCCCTGGGCTGTGTGAGTCTGCTCTCTGTGCTGTGTGAGTCTGCTCTCTGTGCTGTGTGAGTCTGCTCCCTGTGCTGTGTGAGTCTGCTCGCTGTGCTGTGTGAGTCTGCTCCCTGTGCTGTGTGAGTCTGCTCCCTGTCTGTGTGAGTCTGCTCTCTGTGCTGTGTGAGTCTGCTCTCTGTGCTGTGTGAGTCTGCTCCCTGTGCTCTGTGAGTCTGCTCTCTGTGCTGTGTGAGTCTGCTCCCTGTGCTGTGTGAGTCTGCTCCCTGTGCTGTGTGAGTCTGCTCTCTGTGCTGTGTGAGTCTGCTCCCTGTGCTGTGTGAGTCTGCTCCCTGGGCTGTGTGAGTCTGCTCTCTGTGCTGTGTGAGTCTGCTCTCTGTGCTGTGTGAGTCTGCTCCCTGTGCTGTGTGAGTCTGCTCGCTGTGCTGTGTGAGTCTGCTCCCTGTGCTGTGTGAGTCTGCTCCCTGTCTGTGTGAGTCTGCTCTCTGTGCTGTGTGAGTCTGCTCTCTGTGCTGTGTGAGTCTGCTCCCTGTGCTCTGTGAGTCTGCTCTCTGTGCTGTGTGAGTCTGCTCCCTGTGCTCTGTGAGTCTGCTCTCTGTGCTGTGTGAGTCTGCTCCCTGTCTGCGTGAGTCTGCTCTCTGTGCTGTGTGAGTCTGCTCCCTGTGCTGTGTGAGTCTGCTCTCTGTGCTGTGTGAGTCTGCTCTCTGTCTGTGTGAGTCTGCTCCGTGTGCTGTGTGAGTCTGCTCTCTGTGCTGTGTGAGTCTGCTCTCTGTGCTGTGTGAGTCTGCTCCCTGTGCTGTGTGACTCTGCTCCCTGTCTGTGTGAGTCTGCTCTCTGTGCTCTGTGAGTCTGCTCCCTGTGATGTGTGAGTCTGCTCTCTGTGCTGTGTGAGTCTGCTCCATGTGCTGTGTGAGTCTGCTCTCTGTGCTGTGTGAGTCTGCTCTCTGTGCTGTGTGAGTCTGCTCCCTGTGCTGTGTGAGTCTGCTCCCTGTGTTGTGTGAGTCTGCTCTCTGTGCTGTGTGAGTCTGCTCTCTGTGCTGTGTGAGTCTGCTCTCTGTGCTGTGTGAGTCTGCTCCCTGTGCTGTGTGAGTCTGCTCCCTGTGCTGTGTGAGTCTGCTCCCTGTGCTGTGTGAGTCTGCTCCCTGTGCTGTGTGAGTCTGCTCTCTGTGCTGTGTGAGTCTGCTCTCTGTGCTTTGTGAGTCTGCTCCCTGTGCTGTGTGAGTCTGCTCCCTGTGCTGTGTGAGTCTGCTCCCTGTGCTGTGTGAGTCTGCTCCCTGTGCTGTGTGTGTCTGCTCTTTGTGCTGTGTGAGTCTGCTCCCTGTGCTGTGTGAGTCTGCTCTTTGTGCTGTGTGAGTCTGCTCCCTGTGCTGTGTGAGTCTGCTCTTTGTGCTGTGTGAGTCTGCTCCCTGTGCTGTGTGACTGCTCCCTGTGCTGTGTGAGTCTGCTCTTTGTGGTGTGTGAGTCTGCTCTCTGTGCCGTGTGAGTCTGCTCTCTGTGCTGTGTGAGTCTGCTCTCTGTGCTGTGTGAGTCTGCTCCCTGTGCTGTGTGAGTCTGCTCTCTGTGCTGTGTGAGTCTGCTCTCTGTGCTGTGTGAGTCTGCTCCCTGTGCTGTGTGAGTCTGCTCCCTGTGCTGTGTGAGTCTGCTCCCTGTGCTGTGTGAGTCTGCTCCCTGTGCTGTGTGAGTCTGCTCTCTGTGCTGTGTGGGTCTGCTCACTGTGCTGTGTGAGCCTGCTCTCTGTGCTGTGTGAGTCTGCTCTCTGTGCTGTGTGAGTCTGCTCCCTGTGCTGTGTGAGTCTGCTCTCTGTGCTGTGTGAGTCTGCTCTCTGTGCTGTGTGAGTCTGCTCCCTGTGCTGTGTGAGTCTGCTCTCTGTGCTGTGTGAGTCTGCTCTCTGTGCCGTGTGAGTCTGCTCTCTGTGCTGTGTGAGTCTGCTCCCTGTGCTGTGTGAGTCTGCTCCCTGTGTTGTGTGAGTCTGCTCTCTGTGCTGTGTGAGTCTGCTCTCTGTGCTGTGTGAGTCTGCTCTCTGTGCTGTGTGAGTCTGCTCCCTGTGCTGTGTGAGTCTGCTCCCTGTGCTGTGTGAGTCTGCTCGCTGTGCTGTGTGAGTCTGCTCCCTGTGCTGTGTGAGTCTGCTCTCTGTGCTGTGTGAGTCTGCTCTCTGTGCTGTGTGAATCTGCTCCCTGTGCTGTGTGAGTCTGCTCCCTGTGCTGTGTGAGTCTGCTCCCTGTGCTGTGTGAGTCTGCTCCCTGTGCTGTGTGAGTCTGCTCCCTGTGCTGTGTGTGTCTGCTCTTTGTGCTGTGTGAGTCTGCTCCCTGTGCTGTGTGAGTCTGCTCTTTGTGCTGTGTGAGTCTGCTCCCTGTGCTGTGTGAGTCTGCTCTTTGTGCTGTGTGAGTCTGCTCCCTGTGCTGTGTGACTGCTCCCTGTGCTGTGTGAGTCTGCTCTTTGTGGTGTGTGAGTCTGCTCTCTGTGCCGTGTGAGTCTGCTCTCTGTGCTGTGTGAGTCTGCTCTCTGTGCTGTGTGAGTCTGCTCCCTGTGCTGTGTGAGTCTGCTCTCTGTGCTGTGTGAGTCTGCTCCCTGTGCTGTGTGAGTCTGCTCCCTGTGCTGTGTGAGTCTGCTCCCTGTGCTGTGTGAGTCTGCTCCCTGTGCTGTGTGAGTCTGCTCCCTGTGCTGTGTGAGTCTGCTCCCTGTGCTGTGTGAGTCTGCTCTCTGTGCTGTGTGGGTCTGCTCACTGTGCTGTGTGAGCCTGCTCTCTGTGCTGTGTGAGTCTGCTCTCTGTGCTGTGTGAGTCTGCTCCCTGTGCTGTGTGAGTCTGCTCTCTGTGCTGTGTGAGTCTGCTCCCTGTGCTGTGTGAGTCTGCTCCCTGTGCTGTGTGTGTCTGCTCTTTGTGCTGTGTGAGTCTGCTCCCTGTGCTGTGTGAGTCTGCTCTTTGTGCTGTGTGAGTCTGCTCCCTGTGCTGTGTGAGTCTGCTCTTTGTGCTGTGTGAGTCTGCTCCCTGTGCTGTGTGACTGCTCCCTGTGCTGTGTGAGTCTGCTCTTTGTGGTGTGTGAGTCTGCTCTCTGTGCCGTGTGAGTCTGCTCTCTGTGCTGTGTGAGTCTGCTCTCTGTGCTGTGTGAGTCTGCTCCCTGTGCTGTGTGAGTCTGCTCTCTGTGCTGTGTGAGTCTGCTCTCTGTGCTGTGTGAGTCTGCTCCCTGTGCTGTGTGAGTCTGCTCCCTGTGCTGTGTGAGTCTGCTCCCTGTGCTGTGTGAGTCTGCTCCCTGTGCTGTGTGAGTCTGCTCTCTGTGCTGGGTGGGTCTGCTCACTGTGCTGTGTGAGCCTGCTCTCTGTGCTGTGTGAGTCTGCTCTCTGTGCTGTGTGAGTCTGCTCCCTGTGCTGTGTGAGTCTGCTCTCTGTGCTGTGTGAGTCTGCTCTCTGTGCTGTGTGAGTCTGCTCTCTGTGCTGTGTGAGTCTGCTCTCTGTGCCGTGTGAGTCTGCTCTCTGTGCTGTGTGAGTCTGCTCCCTGTGCTGTGTGAGTCTGCTCCCTGTGTTGTGTGAGTCTGCTCTCTGTGCTGTGTGAGTCTGCTCTCTGTGCTGTGTGAGTCTGCTCTCTGTGCTGTGTGAGTCTGCTCCCTGTGCTGTGTGAGTCTGCTCCCTGTGCTGTGTGAGTCTGCTCCCTGTGCTGTGTGAGTCTGCTCCCTGTGCTGTGTGAGTCTGCTCTCTGTGCTGTGTGAGTCTGCTCACTGTGCTGTGTGAGTCTGCTCCCTGTGCTGTGTGTGTCTGCTCCCTGTGCTGTGTGAGTCTGCTCCCTGTGCTGTGTGTGTCTGCTCTTTGTGCTGTGTGAGTCTGCTCCCTGTGCTGTGTGAGTCTGCTCTTTGTGCTGTGTGAGTCTGCTCCCTGTGCTGTGTGAGTCTGCTCTTTGTGCTGTGTGAGTCTGCTCCCTGTGCTGTGTGACTGCTCCCTGTGCTGTGTGAGTCTGCTCTTTGTGGTGTGTGAGTCTGCTCTCTGTGCCGTGTGAGTCTGCTCTCTGTGCTGTGTGAGTCTGCTCTCTGTGCTGTGTGAGTCTGCTCTCTGTGCTGTGTGAGTCTGCTCCCTGTGCTGTGTGAGTCTGCTCTCTGTGCTGTGTGAGTCTGCTCTCTGTGCTGTGTGAGTCTGCTCCCTGTGCTGTGTGAGTCTGCTCCCTGTGCTGTGTGAGTCTGCTCCCTGTGCTGTGTGAGTCTGCTCCCTGTGCTGTGTGAGTCTGCTCTCTGTGCTGTGTGGGTCTGCTCACTGTGCTGTGTGAGCCTGCTCTCTGTGCTGTGTGAGTCTGCTCTCTGTGCTGTGTGAGTCTGCTCCCTGTGCTGTGTGAGTCTGCTCTCTGTGCTGTGTGAGTCTGCTCTCTGTGCTGTGTGAGTCTGCTCCCTGTGCTGTGTGAGTCTGCTCTCTGTGCTGTGTGAGTCTGCTCACTGTGCTGTGTGAGTCTGCTCCCTGTGCTGTGTGAGTCTGCTCTCTGTGCTGTGAGTCTGCTCTCTGTGCTGTGTGAGTCTGCTCTCTGTGCTGTGTGAGTCTGCTCCCTGTGCTGTGTGAGTCTGCTCCCTGTGCTGTGTGAGTCTGCTCTCTGTGCTGTGAGTCTGCTCTCTGTGCTGTGTGAGTCTGCTCTCTGTGCTGTGTGAGTCTGCTCTCTGTGCTGTGTGAGTCTGCTCCCTGTGCTGTGTGAGTCTGCTCCCTGTGCTGTGTGAGTCTGCTCTCTGTGCTGTGAGTCTGCTCTCTGTGCTGTGTGAGTCTGCTCTCTGTGCTGTGTGAGTCTGCTCTCTGTGCTGTGTGAGTCTGCTCTCTGTGCTGTGTGAGTCTGCTCCCTGTGCTGTGTGAGTCTGCTCCCTGTACTGTGTGAGTCTGCTCCCTGTGCTGTGTGAGTCTGCTCTCTGTGCTGTGTGGGTCTGCTCACTGTGCTGTGTGAGTCTGCTCTCTGTGCTGTGTCAGTCTGCTCTCTGTGCTGTGTCAGTCTGCTCCCTGTGCTGTGTGAGTCTGCTCTCTGTGCTGTGTGAGTCTGCTCTCTGTGCTGTGTGAGTCTGCTCCCTGTGCTGTGTGAGTCTGCTCCTTGTGCTGTGTGAGTCTGCTCCCTGTGCTGTGTGAGTCTGCTCCCTGTGCTGTGTGAGTCTGCTCTCTGTACTGTGTGAGTCTGCTCTCTGTGCTGTGTGAGTCTGCTCCCTGTGCTGTGTGACTGCTCCCTGTGCTGTGTGAGTCTGCTCCCTGTGCTGTGTGTGTCTGCTCTTTGTGCTATGTGAGTCTGCTCTATGTGCTGTGTGAGTCTGCTCTCTGTGCTGTGTGAGTCTGCTCTCTGTGCTGTGTGAGTCTGCTCCCTGTGCTGTGTGAGTCTGCTCTCTGTGCTGTGTGAGTCTGCTCTCTGTGCTGTGTGAGTCTGCTCCCTGTGCTGTGTGAGTCTGCTCCCTGTGCTGTGTGAGTCTGCTCCCTGTGCTGTGTGAGTCTGCTCTCTGTGCTGTGTGGGTCTGCTCACTGTGCTGTGTGGGTCTGCTCCCTGTGCTGTGTGAGTCTGCTCTCTGTGCTGTGTGGGTCTGCTCACTGTGCTGTGTGAGCCTGCTCTCTGTGCTGTGTGAGTCTGCTCTCTGTGCTGTGTGAGTCTGCTCTCTGTGCTGTGTGAGTCTGCTCCCTGTGCTGTGTGAGTCTGCTCCCTGTGCTGTGTGAGTCTGCTCCCTGTGCTGTGTGAGTCTGCTCTCTGTGCTGTGTGAGTCTGCTCCCTGTGCTGTGTGAGTCTGCTCCCTGTGCTGTGTGAGTCTGCTCTCTGTGCTGTGTGAGTCTGGTCTCTCTGCTGTGTGAGTATGCTCTCTGTGCTGTGTGAGTCTGCTCTCTGTGCTGTGTGAGTCTGCTCTCTGTGCTGTGTGAGTCTGCTCCCTGTGCTGTGTGAGTCTGCTCCTTGTGCTGTGTGAGTCTGCTCCCTGTGCTGTGTGAGTCTGCTCCCTGTGCTGTGTGAGTCTGCTCTCTGTACTGTGTGAGTCTGCTCTCTGTGCTGTGTGAGTCTGCTCCCTGTGCTGTGTGACTGCTCCCTGTGCTGTGTGAGTCTGCTCCCTGTGCTGTGTGTGTCTGCTCTTTGTGCTATGTGAGTCTGCTCTATGTGCTGTGTGAGTCTGCTCTCTGTGCTGTGTGAGTCTGCTCTCTGTGCTGTGTGAGTCTGCTCCCTGTGCTGTGTGAGTCTGCTCTCTGTGCTGTGTGAGTCTGCTCTCTGTGCTGTGTGAGTCTGCTCCCTGTGCTGTGTGAGTCTGCTCCCTGTGCTGTGTGAGTCTGCTCCCTGTGCTGTGTGAGTCTGCTCTCTGTGCTGTGTGGGTCTGCTCACTGTGCTGTGTGGGTCTGCTCCCTGTGCTGTGTGAGTCTGCTCTCTGTGCTGTGTGGGTCTGCTCACTGTGCTGTGTGAGCCTGCTCTCTGTGCTGTGTGAGTCTGCTCTCTGTGCTGTGTGAGTCTGCTCTCTGTGCTGTGTGAGTCTGCTCCCTGTGCTGTGTGAGTCTGCTCCCTGTGCTGTGTGAGTCTGCTCCCTGTGCTGTGTGAGTCTGCTCCCTGTGCTGTGTGAGTCTGCTCTCTGTGCTGTGTGAGTCTGCTCCCTGTGCTGTGTGAGTCTGCTCCCTGTGCTGTGTGAGTCTGCTCTCTGTGCTGTGTGAGTCTGGTCTCTGTGCTGTGTGAGTATGCTCTCTGTGCTGTGTGACTCTGCTCTCTGTGCTGTGTGAGCCTGCTCTCTGTGCTGTGTGAGTCTGCTCTCTGTGCTGTGTGAGTCTGCTCCCTGTGCTGTGTGAGTCTGCTCTCTGTGCTGTGTGAGTCTGCTCTCTGTGCTGTGTGAGTCTGCTCCCTGTGCTGTGTGAGTCTGCTCTCTGTGCTGTGTGAGTCTGCTCTCTATGCTGTGTGAGTCTGCTCCCTGTGCTGTGTGAGTCTGCTCCCTGTGCTGTGTGAGTCTGCTCTCTGTGCTGTGTGAGGTTGCTCCCGGTGCTGTGTGAGTCTGCTCCCTGTGCTGTGTGAGTCTGCTCTCTGTGCTGTGTGAGTCTGCTCCCTGTGCTGTGTGAGTCTGCTCTCTGTGCTGTGTGAGTCTGCTCCCTGTGCTGTGTGAGTCTGCTCCCTGTGCTGTGTGAGTCTGCTCCCTGTGCTGTGTGAGTCTGCTCTCTGTGCTGTGTGAGTCTGCTCCCTGTGCTGTGTGAGTCTGCTCCCTGTGCTGTGTGAGTCTGCTCTCTGTGCTGTGTGAGTCTGCTCTCTGTGCTGTGTGAGTCTGCTCCCTGTGCTGTGTGAGTCTGCTCCCTGTGCTGTGTGAGTCTGCTCCCTGTGCTGTGTGTGTCTGCTCTTTGTGCTGTGTGAGTCTGCTCCCTGTGCTGTGTGAGTCTGCTCTTTGTGCTGTGTGAGTCTGCTCCCTGTGCTGTGTGAGTCTGCTCTTTGTGCTGTGTGAGTCTGCTCCCTGTGCTGTGTGACTGCTCCCTGTGCTGTGTGAGTCTGCTCTTTGTGGTGTGTGAGTCTGCTCTCTGTGCCGTGTGAGTCTGCTCTCTGTGCTGTGTGAGTCTGCTCTCTGTGCTGTGTGAGTCTGCTCCCTGTGCTGTGTGAGTCTGCTCTCTGTGCTGTGTGAGTCTGCTCTCTGTGCTGTGTGAGTCTGCTCCCTGTGCTGTGTGAGTCTGCTCCCTGTGCTGTGTGAGTCTGCTCCCTGTGCTGTGTGAGTCTGCTCCCTGTGCTGTGTGAGTCTGCTCTCTGTGCTGTGTGGGTCTGCTCACTGTGCTGTGTGAGCCTGCTCTCTGTGCTGTGTGAGTCTGCTCTCTGTGCTGTGTGAGTCTGCTCCCTGTGCTGTGTGAGTCTGCTCTCTGTGCTGTGTGAGTCTGCTCCCTGTGCTGTGTGAGTCTGCTCCCTGTGCTGTGTGAGTCTGCTCTCTGTGCTGTGTGAGTCTGCTCACTCTGCTGTGTGAGTCTGCTCCCTGTGCTGTGTGAGTCTGCTCTCTGTGCTGTGAGTCTGCTCTCTGTGCTGTGTGAGTCTGCTCTCTGTGCTGTGTGAGTCTGCTCCCTGTGCTGTGTGAGTCTGCTCCCTGTGCTGTGTGAGTCTGCTCTCTGTGCTGTGAGTCTGCTCTCTGTGCTGTGTGAGTCTGCTCTCTGTGCTGTGTGAGTCTGCTCTCTGTGCTGTGTGAGTCTGCTCCCTGTGCTGTGTGAGTCTGCTCCCTGTGCTGTGTGAGTCTGCTCTCTGTGCTGTGAGTCTGCTCTCTGTGCTGTGTGAGTCTGCTCTCTGTGCTGTGTGAGTCTGCTCTTTGTGCTGTGTGAGTCTGCTCTTTGTGCTGTGTGAGTCTGCTCTCTGTGCTGTGTGAGTCTGCTCCCTGTGCTGTGTGAGTCTGCTCCCTGTACTGTGTGAGTCTGCTCCCTGTACTGTGTGAGTCTGCTCCCTGTGCTGTGTGAGTCTGCTCTCTGTGCTGTGTGGGTCTGCTCACTGTGCTGTGTGAGTCTGCTCTCTGTGCTGTGTCAGTCTGCTCTCTGTGCTGTGTCAGTCTGCTCCCTGTGCTGTGTGAGTCTGCTCTCTGTGCTGTGTGAGTCTGCTCTCTGTGCTGTGTGAGTCTGCTCCCTGTGCTGTGTGAGTCTGCTCCTTGTGCTGTGTGAGTCTGCTCCCTGTGCTGTGTGCGTCTGCTCCCTGTGCTGTGTGAGTCTGCTCTCTGTACTGTGTGAGTCTGCTCTCTGTGCTGTGTGAGTCTGCTCCCTGTGCTGTGTGACTGCTCCCTGTGCTGTGTGAGTCTGCTCCCTGTGCTGTGTGTGTCTGCTCTTTGTGCTATGTGAGTCTGCTCTCTGTGCTGTGTGAGTCTGCTCTCTGTGCTGTGTGAGTCTGCTCTCTGTGCTGTGTGAGTCTGCTCCCTGTGCTGTGTGAGACTGCTCTCTGTGCTGTGTGAGTCTGCTCTCTGTGCTGTGTGAGTCTGCTCCCTGTGCTGTGTGAGTCTGCTCCCTGTGCTGTGTGAGTCTGCTCCCTGTGCTGTGTGAGTCTGCTCTCTGTGCTGTGTGGGTCTGCTCACTGTGCTGTGTGGGTCTGCTCCCTGTGCTGTGTGAGTCTGCTCTCTGTGCTGTGTGGGCCTGCTCACTGTGCTGTGTGAGCCTGCTCTCTGTGCTGTGTGAGTCTGCTCTCTGTGCTGTGTGAGTCTGCTCTCTGTGCTGTGTGAGTCTGCTCTCTGTGCTGTGTGAGTCTGCTCCCTGTGCTGTGTGCGTCTGCTCCCTGTGCTGTGTGAGTCTGCTCCCTGTGCTGTGTGAGTCTGCTCTCTGTGCTGTGTGAGTCTGCTCCCTGTGCTGTGTGAGTCTGCTCCCTGTGCTGTGTGAGTCTGCTCTCTGTGCTGTGTGAGTCTGGTCTCTATGCTGTGTGAGTATGCTCTCTGTGCTGTGTGACTCTGCTCTCTGTGCTGTGTGAGCCTGCTCTCTGTGCTGTGTGAGTCTGCTCTCTGTGCTGTGTGAGTCTGCTCCCTGTGCTCTGTGAGTCTGCTCTCTGTGCTGTGTGAGTCTGCTCTCTGTGCTGTGTGAGTCTGCTCCCTATGCTGTGTGAGTCTGCTCTCTGTGCTGTGTGAGTCTGCTCTCTGTGCTGTGTGAGTCTGCTCCCTGTGCTGTGTGAGTCTGCTCTCTGTGCTGTGTGAGTCTGCTCTCTGTGCTGTGTGAGGTTGCTCCCGGTGCTGTGTGAGTCTGCTCCCTGTGCTGTGTGAGTCTGCTCCCTGTGCTGTGTGAGTCTGCTCTCTGTGCTGTGTGAGTCTGCTCCCTGTGCTGTGTGAGTCTGCTCTCTGTGCTGTGTGAGTCTGCTCTCTGTGCTGTGTGAGTCTGCTCTCTGTGCTGTGTGAGTCTGCTCCCTGTGCTGTGTGAGTCTGCTCCCTGTGCTGTGTGAGTCTGCTCCCTGTGCTGTGTGAGTCTGCTCTCTGTGCTGTGTGGGTCTGCTCACTGTGCTGTGTGTGTCTGCTCTCTGTGCTGTGTTAGTCTGCTCCCTGTGCTGTGTGAGTCTGCTCTCTGAGCTGTGTGAGTCTGCTCCCTGTGCTGTGTGAGTCTGCGGCTGTGCTGTGTGAGTCTGCTCCCTGTGCTGTGTGAGTCTGCTCTCTGTACTGTGTGAGTCTGCTCTCTGTGCTGTGTGAGTCTGCTCCCTGTGCTGTGTGAGTCTGCTCCCTGTGCTGTGTGTGTCTGCTCTTTGTGCTATGTGAGTCTGCTCTCTGTGCTGTGTGAGTCTGCTCTCTGTGCTGTGTGAGTCTGCTCTCTGTGCTGTGTGAGTCTGCTCCCTGTGCTGTGTGAGTCTGCTCTCTGTGCTGTGTGAGTCTGCTCTCTGTGCTGTGTGAGTCTGCTCCCTGTGCTGTGTGAGTCTGCTCCCTGTGCTGTGTGAGTCTGCTCCCTGTGCTGTGTGAGTCTGCTCTCTGTGCTGTGTGGGTCTGCTCACTGTGCTGTGTGGGTCTGCTCCCTGTGCTGTGTGAGTCTGCTCTCTGTGCTGTGTGGGTCTGCTCACTGTGCTGTGTGAGCCTGCTCTCTGTGCTGTGTGAGTCTGCTCTCTGTGCTGTGTGAGTCTGCTCTCTGTGCTGTGTGAGTCTGCTCTCTGTGCTGTGTGAGTCTGCTCTCTGTGCTGTGTTAGTCTGCTCCCTGTGCTGTGTGAGTCTGCTCTCTGTGCTGTGTGAGTCTGCTCTCTGTGCTGTGTGAGTCTGCTCCCTGTGCTGTGTGAGTCTGCTCTCTGTGCTGTGTGAGTCTGCTCTCTGTGCTGTGTGAGGTTGCTCCCGGTGCTGTGTGAGTCTGCTCCCTGTGCTGTGTGAGTCTGCTCCCTGTGCTGTGTGAGTCTGCTCTCTGTGCTGTGTGAGTCTGCTCCCTGTGCTGTGTGAGTCTGCTCCCTGTGCTGTGTGAGTCTGCTCTCTGTGCTGTGTGAGTCTGCTCTCTGTGCTGTGTGAGTCTGCTCCCTGTGCTGTGTGAGTCTGCTCCCTGTGCTGTGTGAGTCTGCTCTCTGTGCTGTGTGGGTCTGCTCACTGTGCTGTGTGAGCCTGCTCTCTGTGCTGTGTTAGTCTGCTCCCTGTGCTGTGTAAGTCTGCTCTCTGAGCTGTGTGAGTCTGCTCCCTGTGCTGTGTGAGTCTGCTCCCTGTGCTGTGTGAGTCTGCTCGCTGTGCTGTGTGAGTCTGCTCCCTGTGCTGTGTGAGTCTGCTCTCTGTGCTGTGTGAGTCTGCTCCCTGTGCTGTGTGAGTCTGCTCCCTGTGCTGTGTGAGTCTGCTCTCTGTGCTGTGTGAGTCTTCTCTCTGTGCTGTGTGAGTCTGCTCTCTGTGCTGTGTGAATCTGCTCTCTGTGCTGTGTGAGCCTGCTCTCTGTGCTGTGTGAGTCTGCTCTCTGTGCTGTGTGAGTCTGCTCCCTGTGCTCTGTGAGTCTGCTCTCTGTGCTGTGTGAGTCTGCTCTCTGTGCTCTGTGAGTCTGCTCTCTGTGCTGTGTGAGTCTGCTCTCTGTGCTGTGTGAGTCTGCTCCCTGCGCTGTGTGAGTCTGCTCTCTGTGCTGCGTGAGTCTGCTCGCTGTGCTGTGTGAGTCTGCTCTCTGTGCTGTGTGAGTCTGCTCCCTGTGCTGTGTGGTTCTGCTCTCTGTGCTGTGTGAGTCTGCTCCCTGTGCTGTGTGACTCTGCTCTCTGTGCTGTGTGAGTCTGCTCCCTGTGCTGTGTGAGTCTGCTACCTGTGCTGTGTGACTGCTCCCTGTGCTGTGTGAGTCTGCTCTCTGTGCTGTGTGAGTCTGCTCCCTGTGCTGTGTGAGTCTGCTCTCTGTGCTGTGTGAGGTTGCTCCCTGCGCTGTGTGAGTCTGCTCCATGTGCTGTGTGAGTCTGCCCTCTGTGCTGTGTGAGTCTGCTCTCTGTGCTGTGTGAGTCTGCTCTCTGTGCTGTGTGAGTCTGCTCTCTGTGCTGTGTGAATCTGCTTTCTGTGCTGTGTGAGTCTGCTCCCTGTGCTGTGTGAGTCTGCTCCCTGTGCTGTGTGAGTCTGCTCCCTGTGCTGTGTGAGTCTGCTCCCTGTGCTGTGTGAGTCTGCTCCCTGTGCTGTGTGAGTCTGCTCCCTGTCTGTGTGAGTCTGCTCTCTGTGCTGTGTGAGTCTGCTCTCTGTGCTGTGTGAGTCTGCTCTCTGTGCTGTGTGAGTCTGCTCTCTGTGCTGTGTGAGTCTGCTCTCTGTGCTGTGTGAGTCTGCTCTCTGTGCTGTGTGGGTCTGCTCTCTGTGCTGTGTGAGTCTGCTCCCTGTGCTGTGTGAGTCTGCTCTCTGTGCTGTGTGAGTCTGCTCCCTGTGCTGTGTGAGTCTGCTCCCTGTGCTGTGTGAGTCTGCTCCCTGTGCTGTGTGAGTCTGCTCTCTGTGCTGTGTGAGTCTGCTCTCTGTGCTGTGTGAGTCTGCTCCCTGTGCTGTGTGAGTCTGCTCCCTGTGCTGTGTGAGTCTGCTCCCTGTGCTGTGTGAGTCTGCTCCCTGTGCTGTGTGAGTCTGCTCTCTGTGCTGTGTGGGTCTGCTCACTGTGCTGTGTGAGCCTGCTCTCTGTGCTGTGTGAGTCTGCTCTCTGTGCTGTGTGAGTCTGCTCCCTGTGCTGTGTGAGTCTGCTCTCTGTGCTGTGTGAGTCTGCTCTCTGTGCTGTGTGAGTCTGCTCCCTGTGCTGTGTGAGTCTGCTCCCTGTGCTGTGTGAGTCTGCTCTCTGTGCTGTGTGAGTCTGATCACTGTGCTGTGTGAGTCTGCTCCCTGTGCTGTGTGAGTCTGCTCTCTGTGCTGTGAGTCTGCTCTCTGTGCTGTGTGAGTCTGCTCTCTGTGCTGTGTGAGTCTGCTCCCTGTGCTGTGTGAGTCTGCTCCCTGTGCTGTGTGAGTCTGCTCTCTGTGCTGTGAGTCTGCTCTCTGTGCTGTGTGAGTCTGCTCTCTGTGCTGTGTGAGTCTGCTCTCTGTGCTGTGTGAGTCTGCTCCCTGTGCTGTGTGAGTCTGCTCCCTGTGCTGTGTGAGTCTGCTCTCTGTGCTGTGAGTCTGCTCTCTGTGCTGTGTGAGTCTGCTCTCTGTGCTGTGTGAGTCTGCTCTTTGTGCTGTGTGAGTCTGCTCTCTGTGCTGTGTGAGTCTGCTCCCTGTGCTGTGTGAGTCTGCTCCCTGTACTGTGTGAGTCTGCTCCCTGTGCTGTGTGAGTCTGCTCTCTGTGCTGTGTGGGTCTGCTCACTGTGCTGTGTGAGTCTGCTCTCTGTGCTGTGTCAGTCTGCTCTCTGTGCTGTGTCAGTCTGCTCCCTGTGCTGTGTGAGTCTGCTCTCTGTGCTGTGTGAGTCTGCTCTCTGTGCTGTGTGAGTCTGCTCCCTGTGCTGTGTGAGTCTGCTCCTTGTGCTGTGTGAGTCTGCTCCCTGTGCTGTGTGCGTCTGCTCCCTGTGCTGTGTGAGTCTGCTCTCTGTACTGTGTGAGTCTGCTCTCTGTGCTGTGTGAGTCTGCTCCCTGTGCTGTGTGACTGCTCCCTGTGCTGTGTGAGTCTGCTCCCTGTGCTGTGTGTGTCTGCTCTTTGTGCTATGTGAGTCTGCTCTCTGTGCTGTGTGAGTCTGCTCTCTGTGCTGTGTGAGTCTGCTCTCTGTGCTGTGTGAGTCTGCTCCCTGTGCTGTGTGAGACTGCTCTCTGTGCTGTGTGAGTCTGCTCTCTGTGCTGTGTGAGTCTGCTCCCTGTGCTGTGTGAGTCTGCTCCCTGTGCTGTGTGAGTCTGCTCCCTGTGCTGTGTGAGTCTGCTCTCTGTGCTGTGTGGGTCTGCTCACTGTGCTGTGTGGGTCTGCTCCCTGTGCTGTGTGAGTCTGCTCTCTGTGCTGTGTGGGCCTGCTCACTGTGCTGTGTGAGCCTGCTCTCTGTGCTGTGTGAGTCTGCTCTCTGTGCTGTGTGAGTCTGCTCTCTGTGCTGTGTGAGTCTGCTCTCTGTGCTGTGTGAGTCTGCTCCCTTTGCTGTGTACGTCTGCTCCCTGTGCTGTGTGAGTCTGCTCCCTGTGCTGTGTGAGTCTGCTCTCTGTGCTGTGTGAGTCTGCTCCCTGTGCTGTGTGAGTCTGCTCTCTGTGCTGTGTGAGTCTGGTCTCTATGCTGTATGAGTATGCTCTCTGTGCTGTGTGACTCTGCTCTCTGTGCTGTGTGAGCCTGCTCTCTGTGCTGTGTGAGTCTGCTCTCTGTGCTGTGTGAGTCTGCTCCCTGTGCTCTGTGAGTCTGCTCTCTGTGCTGTGTGAGTCTGCTCTCTGTGCTGTGTGAGTCTGCTCCCTATGCTGTGTGAGTCTGCTCTCTGTGCTGTGTGAGTCTGCTCTCTGTGCTGTGTGAGTCTGCTCCCTGTGCTGTGTGAGTCTGCTCTCTGTGCTGTGTGAGTCTGCTCTCTGTGCTGTGTGAGGTTGCTCCCGGTGCTGTGTGAGTCTGCTCCCTGTGCTGTGTGAGTCTGCTCCCTGTGCTGAGTGAGTCTGCTCTCTGTGCTGTGTGAGTCTGCTCCCTGTGCTGTGTGAGTCTGCTCCCTGTGCTGTGTGAGTCTGCTCTCTGTGCTGTGTGAGTCTGCTCTCTGTGCTGTGTGAGTCTGCTCCCTGTGCTGTGTGAGTCTGCTCCCTGTGCTGTGTGAGTCTGCTCCCTGTGCTGTGTGAGTCTGCTCTCTGTGCTGTGTGGGTCTGCTCACTGTGCTGTGTGAGTCTGCTCTCTGTGCTGTGTTAGTCTGCTCCCTGTGCTGTGTGAGTCTGCTCTCTGAGCTGTGTGAGTCTGCTCCCTGTGCTGTGTGAGTCTGCGGCTGTGCTGTGTGAGTCTGCTCCCTGTGCTGTGTGAGTCTGCTCTCTGTACTGTGTGAGTCTGCTCTCTGTGCTGTGTGAGTCTGCTCCCTGTGCTGTGTGACTGCTCCCTGTGCTGTGTGAGTCTGCTCCCTGTGCTGTGTGAGTCTGCTCTCTGTGCTGTGTGAGTCTGCTCTCTGTGCTGTGTGAGTCTGCTCCCTGTGCTGTGTGAGTCTGCTCTCTGTGCTGTGTTAGTCTGCTCTCTGTGCTGTGTGAGTCTGCTCTCTGTGCTCTGTGAGTCTGCTCACTGTGCTGTGTGGGTCTGCTCCCTGTGCTGTGTGAGTCTGCTCTCTGTGCTGTGTGAGGTTGCTCCCGGTGCTGTGTGAGTCTGCTCCCTGTGCTGTGTGAGTCTGCTCCCTGTGCTGTGTGAGTCTGCTCTCTGTGCTGTGTGAGTCTGCTCCCTGTGCTGTGTGAGTCTGCTCCCTGTGCTGTGTGAGTCTGCTCTCTGTGTTGTGTGAGTCTGCTCTCTGTGCTGTGTGAGTCTGCTCCCTGTGCTGTGTGAGTCTGCTCCCTGTGCTGTGTGAGTCTGCTCTCTGTGCTGTGTGGGTCTGCTCACTGTGCTGTGTGAGCCTGCTCTCTGTGCTGTGTTAGTCTGTTCCCTGTGCTGTGTAAGTCTGCTCTCTGAGCTGTGTGAGTCTGCTCCCTGTGCTGTGTGAGTCTGCTCCCTGTGCTGTGTGAGTCTGCTCCCTGTGCTGTGTGAGTCTGCTCCCTGTGCTGTGTGAGTCTGCTCTCTGTGCTGTGTGAGTCTGCTCCCTGTGCTGTGTGAGTCTGCTCCCTGTGCTGTGTGAGTCTGCTCTCTGTGCTGTGTGAGTCTTCTCTCTGTGCTGTGTGAGTCTGCTCTCTGTGCTGTGTGAATCTGCTCTCTGTGCTGTGTGAGCCTGCTCTCTGTGCTGTGTGAGTCTGCTCTCTGTGCTGTGTGAGTCTGCTCCCTGTGCTCTGTGAGTCTGCTCTCTGTGCTGTGTGAGTCTGCTCTCTGTGCTCTGTGAGTCTGCTCTCTGTGCTGTGTGAGTCTGCTCTCTGTGCTGTGTGAGTCTGCTCCCTGCGCTGTGTGAGTCTGCTCTCTGTGCTGCGTGAGTCTGCTCGCTGTGCTGTGTGAGTCTGCTCTCTGTGCTGTGTGAGTCTGCTCCCTGTGCTGTGTGGTTCTGCTCTCTGTGCTGTGTGAGTCTGCTCCCTGTGCTGTGTGACTCTGCTCTCTGTGCTGTGTGAGTCTGCTCCCTGTGCTGTGTGAGTCTGCTACCTGTGCTGTGTGACTGCTCCCTGTGCTGTGTGAGTCTGCTCTCTGTGCTGTGTGAGTCTGCTCCCTGTGCTGTGTGAGTCTGCTCTCTGTGCTGTGTGAGGTTGCTCCCTGCGCTGTGTGAGTCTGCTCCATGTGCTGTGTGAGTCTGCCCTCTGTGCTGTGTGAGTCTGCTCTCTGTGCTGTGTGAGTCTGCTCTCTGTGCTGTGTGAGTCTGCTCTCTGTGCTGTGTGAATCTGCTTTCTGTGCTGTGTGAGTCTGCTCCCTGTGCTGTGTGAGTCTGCTCCCTGTGCTGTGTGAGTCTGCTCCCTGTGCTGTGTGAGTCTGCTCCCTGTGCTGTGTGAGTCTGCTCCCTGTGCTGTGTGAGTCTGCTCCCTGTCTGTGTGAGTCTGCTCTCTGTGCTGTGTGAGTCTGCTCCCTGTGCTGTGTGAGTCTGCTCCCTGTGCTGTGTGAGTCTTCTCCCTGTGCTCTGTGAGTATGCTCTCTGTGCTGTGTGAGTCTGCTCCCTGTGCTCTGTGAGTCTGCTCTCTGTGCTGTGTGAGTCTGCTCCCTGTCTGTGTGAGTCTGCTCTCTGTGCTGTGTGAGTCTGCTCCCTGTGCTGTGTGAGTCTGCTCTCTGTGCTGTGTGAGTCTGCTCTCTGTCTGTGTGAGTCTGCTCCCTGTGCTGTGTGAGTCTGCTCTCTGTGCTGTGTGAGTCTGCTCTCTGTGCTGTGTGAGTCTGCTCCCTGTGCTGTGTGAGTCTGCTCCCTGTGCTGTGTGAGTCAGCTCTCTGTGCTGTGTGAGTCTGCTCTCTGTGCTGTGTGAGTCTGCTCCCTGTGCTCTCTGTGCTGTGTGAGTCTGCTCTCTGTGCTGTGTGAGTCTGCTCCCTGTGCTGTGTGAGTCTGCTCTCTGTGCTGTGTGAGTCTGCTCTCTGTGCTGTGTGAGTCTGCTCTCTGTGCTGTGTGAGTCTGCACCCTGTGCTGTGTGAGTCTGCTCCCTGTGCTGTGTGAGTCTGCTCCCTGTACTGTGTGAGTCTGTTCCCTGTGCTGTGTGACTGCTCCCTGTGCTGTGTGAGTCTGCTCCCTGTGCTGTGTGAGTCTGCTCTCTGTGCTGTATGAGTCTGCTCCCTGTGCTGTGTGAGTCTGCTCGCTGTGCTGTGTGAGTCTGCTCCCTGTGCTGTGTGAGTCTGCTCCCTGTGCTGTGTGAGTCTGCTCCCTGTGCTGTGTAAGTCTGCTCTCTGTGCTGTGTGAGTCTGCTCCCTGTGCTGTGTGAGTCTGCTCCCTGTGCTGTGTGAGTCTGCTCCCTGTGCTGTGTGAGTCTGCTCTCTGTGCTGTGTGGGTCTGCTCACTGTGCTGTGTGACTGCTCCCTGTGCTGTGTGAGTCTGCTCTTTGTGCTGTGTGAGTCTGCTCTCTGTGCTGTGTGAGTCTGCTCTTTGTGCTGTGTGAGTATGCTCTCTGTGCTGTGTGAGTCTGCTCCCTGTGCTGTGTGAGTATGCTCCCTGTGCTGGGTGAATCTGCTCTCTGTGCTGTGTGAGTCTGCTCTCTGTGCTGTGTGGGTCTGCTCACTGTGCTGTGTGAGTCTGCTCCCTGTGCTGTGTGAGTCTGCTCCCTGTGCTGTGTGAGTCTGCTCTCTGTGCTGTGTGAGTCTGCTCTCTGTGCTGTGTGAGTCTGCTCTCTGTGCTGTGTGAGTCTGCTCCCTGTGCTCTCTGTGCTGTGTGAGTCTGCTCTCTGTGCTGTGTGAGTCTGCTCTCTGTGCTGTGTGAGTCTGCTCCCTGCGCTGTGTGAGTCTGCTCTCTGTGCTGCGTGAGTCTGCTCCCTGTGCTGTGTGAGTCTGCTCTCTGTGCTGTGTGAGTCTGCTCCCTGTGCTGTGTGAGTCTGCTCTCTGTGCTGTGTGGGTCTGCTCACTGTGCTGTGTGACTGCTCCCTGTGCTGTGTGAGTCTGCTCTTTGTGCTGTGTGAGTCTTCTCTCTGTGCTGTGTGAGTCTGCTCTTTGTGCTGTGTGAGTATGCTCTCTGTGCTGTGTGAGTCTGCTCCCTGTGCTGTGTGAGTATGCTCCCTGTGCTGGGTGAATCTGCTCTCTGTGCTGTGTGAGTCTGCTCTCTGTGCTGTGTGGGTCTGCTCACTGTGCTGTGTGAGTCTGCTCCCTGTGCTGTGTGAGTCTGCTCCCTGTGCTGTGTGAGTCTGCTCTCTGTGCTGTGTGAGTCTGCTCTCTGTGCTGTGTGAGTCTGCTCTCTGTGCTGTGTGAGTCTGCTCCCTGCGCTCTCTGTGCTGTGTGAGTCTGCTCTCTGTGCTATGTGAGTCTGCTCTCTGTGCTGTGTGAGTCTGCTCCCTGCGCTGTGTGAGTCTGCTCTCTGTGCTGCGTGAGTCTGCTCCCTGTGCTGTGTGAGTCTGCTCTCTGTGCTGTGTGAGTCTGCTCCCTGTGCTGTGTGGTTCTGCTCTCTGTGCTGTGTGAGTCTGCTCCCTGTGCTGTGTGACTCTGCTCTCTGTGCTGTGTGAGTCTGCTCCCTGTGCTGTGTGAGTCTGCTACCTGTGCTGTGTGACTGCTCCCTGTGCTGTGTGAGTCTGCTCTCTGTGCTGTGTGAGTCTGCTCCCTGTGCTGTGTGAGTCTGCTCTCTGTGCTGTGTGAGGTTGCTCCCTGCGCTGTGTGAGTCTGCTCCATGTGCTGTGTGAGCCTGCCCTCTGTGCTGTGTGAGTCTGCTCTCTGTGCTGTGTGAGTCTGCTCTCTGTGCTGTGTGAGTCTGCTCTCTGTGCTGTGTGAGTCTGCTCTCTGTGCTGTGTGAGTCTGCTCCCTGTGCTGTGTGAGTCTGCTCCCTGTGCTGTGTGAGTCTGCTCCCTGTGCTGTGTGAGTCCGCTCCCTGTGCTGTGTGAGTCTGCTCCCTGTCTGTGTGAGTCTGCTCTCTGTGCTGTGTGAGTCTGCTCCCTGTGCTGTGTGAGTCTGCTCCCTGTGCTGTGTGAGTCTTCTCCCTGTGCTCTGTGAGTCTGCTCTCTGTGCTGTGTGAGTCTGCTCCCTGTGCTCTGTGAGTCTGCTCTCTGTGCTGTGTGAGTCTGCTCCCTGTCTGTGTGAGTCTGCTCTCTGTGCTGTGTGAGTCTGCTCCCTGTGCTGTGTGAGTCTGCTCTCTGTGCTGTGTGAGTCTGCTCTCTGTCTGTGTGAGTCTGCTCCCTGTGCTGTGTGAGTCTGCTCTCTGTGCTGTGTGAGTCTGCTCTCTGTGCTGTGTGAGTCTGCTCCCTGTGCTGTGTGAGTCTGCTCTCTGTGCTGTGTGAGTCTGCTCCCTGTGCTCTCTGTGCTGTGTGAGTCTGCTCTCTGTGCTGTGTGAGTCTGCTCCCTGTGCTGTGTGAGTCTGCTCTCTGTGCTGTGTGAGTCTGCTCTCTGTGCTGTGTGAGTCTGCTCTCTGTGCTGTGTGAGTCTGCTCCCTGTGCTGTGTGAGTCTGCTCCCTGTGCTGTGTGAGTCTGCTCCCTGTACTGTGTGAGTCTGCTCCCTGTGCTGTGTGACTGCTCCCTGTGCTGTGTGAGTCTGCTCCCTGTGCTGTGTGAGTCTGCTCTCTGTGCTGTATGAGTCTGCTCCCTGTGCTGTGTGAGTCTGCTCCCTGTGCTGTGTGAGTCTGCTCCCTGTGCTGTGTGAGTCTGCTCCCTGTGCTGTGTGAGTCTGCTCCCTGTGCTGTGTGAGTCTGCTCTCTGTGCTGTGTGAGTCTGCTCCCTGTGCTGTGTGAGTCTGCTCCCTGTGTTGTGTGAGTCTGCTCCCTGTGCTGTGTGAGTCTGCTCTCTGTGCTGTATGAGTCTGCTCCCTGTGCTGTGTGAGTCTGCTCCCTGTGCTGTGTGAGTCTGCTCTCTGTGCTGTGTGAGTCTGCTCTCTGTGCTGTGTGTGTCTGCTCTCTGTGCTGTGTGAGTCTGCTCCCTGTGCTGTGTGAGTCTGCTCCCTGTGCTGTGTGAGTCTGCTCCCTGTGCTGTGTGAGTCTGCTCCCTGTGCTGTGTGAGTCTGCTCCCTGTGCTGTGTGAGTCTGCTCCCTGTCTGTGTGAGTCTGCTCTCTGTGCTGTGTGAGACTGCTCCCTGTGCTGTGTGAGTCTGCTCCCTGTGCTGTGTGAGTCTTCTCCCTGTGCTCTGTGAGTCTGCTCTCTGTGCTGTGTGAGTCTGCTCGCTGTGCTCTGTGAGTCTGCTCTCTGTGCTGTGTGAGTCTGCTCCCTGTCTGTGTGAGTCTGCTCTCTGTGCTGTGTGAGTCTGCTCCCTGTGCTGTGTGGTTCTGCTCTCTGTGCTGTGTGAGTCTGCTCCCTGTGCTGTGTGACTCTGCTCTCTGTGCTGTGT
Source organism: Scyliorhinus torazame (assembly GCF_047496885.1). NCBI lineage: Eukaryota > Metazoa > Chordata > Chondrichthyes > Carcharhiniformes > Scyliorhinidae > Scyliorhinus > Scyliorhinus torazame. The sequence goes on from NC_092713.1 coordinate 67,394,106, forward strand.
GAGTCTGCTCCCTGTGCTGTGTGAGTCTGCTACCTGTGCTGTGTGACTGCTCCCTGTGCTGTGTGAGTCTGCTCTCTGTGCTGTGTGAGTCTGCTCCCTGTGCTGTGTGAGTCTGCTCTCTGTGCTGTGTGAGGTTGCTCCCTGCGCTGTGTGAGTCTGCTCCATGTGCTGTGTGAGCCTGCCCTCTGTGCTGTGTGAGTCTGCTCTCTGTGCTGTGTGAGTCTGCTCTCTGTGCTGTGTGAGTCTGCTCTCTGTGCTGTGTGAGTCTGCTCTCTGTGCTGTGTGAGTCTGCTCCCTGTGCTGTGTGAGTCTGCTCCCTGTGCTGTGTGAGTCTGCTCCCTGTGCTGTGTGAGTCCGCTCCCTGTGCTGTGTGAGTCTGCTCCCTGTCTGTGTGAGTCTGCTCTCTGTGCTGTGTGAGTCTGCTCCCTGTGCTGTGTGAGTCTGCTCCCTGTGCTGTGTGAGTCTTCTCCCTGTGCTCTGTGAGTCTGCTCTCTGTGCTGTGTGAGTCTGCTCCCTGTGCTCTGTGAGTCTGCTCTCTGTGCTGTGTGAGTCTGCTCCCTGTCTGTGTGAGTCTGCTCTCTGTGCTGTGTGAGTCTGCTCCCTGTGCTGTGTGAGTCTGCTCTCTGTGCTGTGTGAGTCTGCTCTCTGTCTGTGTGAGTCTGCTCCCTGTGCTGTGTGAGTCTGCTCTCTGTGCTGTGTGAGTCTGCTCTCTGTGCTGTGTGAGTCTGCTCCCTGTGCTGTGTGAGTCTGCTCCCTGTGCTGTGTGAGTCTGCTCTCTGTGCTGTGTGAGTCTGCTCCCTGTGCTCTCTGTGCTGTGTGAGTCTGCTCTCTGTGCTGTGTGAGTCTGCTCCCTGTGCTGTGTGAGTCTGCTCTCTGTGCTGTGTGAGTCTGCTCTCTGTGCTGTGTGAGTCTGCTCTCTGTGCTGTGTGAGTCTGCTCCCTGTGCTGTGTGAGTCTGCTCCCTGTGCTGTGTGAGTCTGCTCCCTGTACTGTGTGAGTCTGCTCCCTGTGCTGTGTGACTGCTCCCTGTGCTGTGTGAGTCTGCTCCCTGTGCTGTGTGAGTCTGCTCTCTGTGCTGTATGAGTCTGCTCCCTGTGCTGTGTGAGTCTGCTCCCTGTGCTGTGTGAGTCTGCTCCCTGTGCTGTGTGAGTCTGCTCCCTGTGCTGTGTGAGTCTGCTCCCTGTGCTGTGTGAGTCTGCTCTCTGTGCTGTGTGAGTCTGCTCCCTGTGCTGTGTGAGTCTGCTCCCTGTGTTGTGTGAGTCTGCTCCCTGTGCTGTGTGAGTCTGCTCTCTGTACTGTGTGGGTCTGCTCACTGTGCTGTGTGACTGCTCCCTGTGCTGTGTGAGTCTGCTCTTTGTGCTGTGTGAGTCTGCTCTCTGTGCTGTGTGAGTCTGCTCTCTGTGCTGTGTGAGTCTGCTCTCTGTGCTGTGTGAGTCTGCTCCCTGTGCTGTGTGAGTCTGCTCTCTGTGCTGTGTGAGTCTGCTCTCTGTGCTGTGTGAGTCTGCTCTCTGTGCTGTGTGGGTCTGCTCACTGTGCTGTGTGAGTCTGCTCCCTGTGCTGTGTGAGTCTGCTCCCTGTGCTGTGTGAGTCTGCTCTCTGTGCTGTGTGAGTCTGCTCTCTGTGCTGTGTGAGTCTGCTCTCTGTGCTGTGTGAGTCTGCTCCCTGTGCTCTTTGTGCTGTGTGAGTCTGCTCTCTGTGCTGTGTGAGTCTGCTCTCTGTGCTGTGTGAGTCTGCTCCCTGTGCTGTGTGAGTCTGCTCCCTGTGCTGTGTGAGTCTGCTCTCTGTGCTGTGTGAGTCTGCTCTCTGTGCTGTGTGAGTCTGCTCCCTGTGCTGTGTGAGTCTGCTCCCTGTGCTGTGTGAGTCTGCTCTCTGTGCTGTGTGGGTCTGCTCACTGTGCTGTGTGAGCCTGCTCTCTGTGCTGTGTGAGTCTGCTCTCTGTGCTGTGTGAGTCTGCTCCCTGTGCTGTGTGAGTCTGCTCCCTGTGCTGTGTGAGTCTGCCCCCTGTGCTGTGTGAGTCAGCTCCCTGTGCTGTGTGAGTCTGCTCCCTGTGCTGTGTGAGTCTGCTCCCTGTGCTGTGTGAGTCTGCTCCCTGTGCTGTGTGAGTCTGCTCACTGTGCTGTGTGAGTCTGCTCTCTGTGCTGTGTGAGTCTGCTCCCTGTGCTGTGTGAGTCTGCTCCCTGTGCTGTGTGAGTCTGCTCCCTGTGCTGTGTGAGTCTGCTCTCTGTGCTGTGTGAGTCTGCTCTCTGTGCTGTGTGAGTCTGCTCTCTGTGCTGTGTGAATCTGCTCTCTGTGCTGTGTGAGCCTGCTCTCTGTGCTGTGTGAGTCTGCTCTCTGTGCTGTGTGAGTCTGCTCCCTGTGCTCTGTGAGTCTGCTCTCTGTGCTGTGTGAGTCTGCTCTCTGTGCTGTGTGAGTCTGCTCTCTGTGCTGTGTGAGTCTGCTCTCTGTGCTGTGTGAGTCTGCTCTCTGTGCTGTGTGAGTCTGCTCCCTGTGCTCTGTGAGTCGGCTCTCTGTGCTGTGTGAGTCTGCTCTCTGTGCTTTGTGAGACTGCTCTCTGTGCTGTGTGAGTCTGCTCTCTGTGCTGTGTGAGTCTGCTCTCTGTGCTGTGTGAGTCTGCTCCCTGTGCTGTGTGAGTCTGCTCCCTGTGCTGTGTGAGTCTGCTCTCTGTGCTGTGTGATTCTACTCCCTGTGCTGTGGTGTGTCGGCTCCCTGTGCTGTGTGATTCTGCTCCCTGTGCTGTCTGATTCTGCTCCCTGTGCTGTGTGAGTCTGCTCTCTGTGCTGTTTGATTCTGCTCCCTGTGCTGTGTGAGTCTGCTCTCTGTGCTGTGTGAGTCTGCTCTCTGTGCTGTGTGAGTCTGCTCTCTGTGCTGTGTGAGTCTGCTCCCTGTGCTGTGTGAGTCTGCTCTCTGTGCTGTGTGAGTCTGCTCCCTGTGCTGTGTGGGTCTGCTCCCTGTGCTGTGTGAGTGTGCTTCCTGTGCTGTGTGATTCTGCTCCCTGTGCTGTGTGAGTCTGCTCCCTATGCTGTGTGAGTCTGCTCCCTGTGCTGTGTGAGTCTGCTCTCTGTGCTGTGTGAGTCTGCTCTCTGTGCTGTGTGAGTCTGCTCTCTGTGCTGTGTGAGTCTGCTCTCTGTGCTCTGTGAGTCTGCTCTCTGTGCTCTGTGAGTCTGCTCTCTGTGCTGTGTGAGTCTGCTCCCTGTGCTGTGTGAGTCTGCTCTCTGTGCTGTGTGAGTCTGCTCTCTGTGCTGTGTGAGTCTGCTCCCTGTCTGTGTGAGTCTGCTCCCTGTCTGTGTGAGTCTGCTCTCTGTGCTGTGTGAGTCTGCTCCCTGTGCTGTGTGGTTCTGTTCTTTGTGCTGTGTGAGTCTGCTCCCTGTGCTGTGTGACTCTGCTCCCTGTGCCGTGTGACTGCTCCCTGTGCTGTGTGAGTCTGCTCCCTGTGCTGTGTGAGTCTGCTCTCTGTGCTGTGTGAGTCTGCTCTCTGTGCTGTGTGAGTCTGCTCTCTGTGCTGTGTGAGTCTGCTCTCTCTGCTGTGTGAGTCTGCTCTCTGTGCTGTGTGAGTCTGCTCTCTGTGCTGTGTGAGTCTGCTCTCTGTGCTGTGTGGGTCTGCTCTCTGTGCTGTGTGAGTCTGCTCCCTGTGCTGTGTGAGTCTGCTCTCTGTGCTGTGTGAGTCTGCTCCCTGTGCTGTGTGAGTCTGCTCCCTGTGCTGTGTGAGTCTGCTCTCTGTGCTGTGTGAGTCTGCTCTCTGTGCTGAGTGAGTCTGCTCTCTGTGCTGTGAGTCTGCTCCTTGTGCTGTGTGAGTCTGCTCCCTGTGCTGTGTGAGTCTGCTCTCTCTGCTGTGTGAGTCTGCTCTCTGTGCTGTGTGACTCTGCTCTCTGTGCTGTGTGAGTCTGCACTCTGTGCTGTGTGACTCTGCTCTCTGTGCTGTGTGAGTCTGCTCCCTGTGCTGTGTGAGTCTGCTCCCTGTGTGTGTGAGTCTGCTCCCTGTGCTGTGTGAGTCTGCTCTCTGTGCTGTGTGAGTCTGCTCCTTGTGCTATGTGAGTCGGCTCTCTGTTCTGTGTGAGTCTGCTCCCTGTGCTGTGTGAGTCTGCTCCCTGTACTGTGTTAGTCTGCTCCCTGTGCTGTGTGAGTCTGCTCTCTGTGCTGTGTGATTCTGCTCCCTGTGCTGTGGTGTGTCAGCTCCCTGTGCTGTGTGATTCTGCTCCCTGTGCTGTGTGATTATGCTCCCTGTGCTGTGTGAGTCTGCTCTCTGTGCTGTGTGATTCTGCTCCCTGTGCTGTGTGAGTCTGCTCTCTGTGCTGTGTGAGTCTGCTCCCTGTGCTGTGTGAGTCTGCTTCCTGTGCTGTGTGAGTCTGCTCTCTGTGCTGTGTGGGTCTGCTCACTGTGCTGTGTGAGTCTGCTCTCTGTGCTGTGTGAGTCTGCTCTCTGTGCTGTGTGAGTCTGCTCCCTGTGCTGTGTGAGTCTGCTCCCTGTGCTGTGTGAGTCTGCTCCCTGTGCTGTGTGAGTCTGCTCCCTGTGCTGTGTGAGTCTGCTCCCTGTGCTGTGTGAGTCTGCTCTCTGTGCTGTGTGAGTCTGCTCCCTGTGGTGTGTGAGTCTTCTCTCTGTGCTGTGTGAGTCTGCTCCCTGTGCTGTGTGAGTCTGCTCTCTGTGCTGTGTGAGTCTGCTCTCTGTGCTGTGTGAGTCTGCTCTCTGTGCTGTGTGAGTCTGCTCTCTGTGCTGTGTGAGTCTGCTCTCTGTGCTGTGTGAGTCTGCTCTCTGTGCTGTGTGGGTCTGCTCTCTGTGCTGTGTGAGTCTGCTCCCTGTGCTGTGTGAGTCTGCTCTCTGTGCTGTGTGGGTCTGCTCACTGTGCTGTGTGAGTCTGCTCTCTGTGCTGTGTGAGTCTGCTCTCTGTGCTGTGTGAGTCTGCTCCCTGTGCTGTGTGAGTCTGAGTCTGCTCCCTGTGCTGTGTGAGTCTGCTCCCTGTGCTGTGTGAGTCTGCTCCCTGTGCTGTGTGAGTCTGCTCTCTGTGCTGTGTGAGTCTGCTCCCTGTGCTGTGTGAGTCTTCTCTCTGTGCTGTGTGAGTCTGCTCTCTGTGCTGTGTGAGTCTGCTCTCTGTGCTGTGTGAGTCTGCTCTCTGTGCTGTGTGAGTCTGCTCTCTGTGCTGTGTGAGTCTGCTCTCTGTGCTGTGTGAGTCTGCTCTCTGTGCTGTGTGAGTCTGCTCTCTGTGCTGTGTGGGTCTGCTCTCTGTGCTGTGTGAGTCTGCTCCCTGTGCTGTGTGAGTCTGCTCTCTGTGCTGTGTGAGTCTGCTCCCTGTGCTGTGTGAGTCTGCTCCCTGTGCTGTGTGAGTCTGCTCCCTGTGCTGTGTGAGTCTGCTCTCTGTGCTGTGTGAGTCTGCTCTCTGTGCTGTGTGAGTCTGCTCTCTGTGCTGTGAGTCTGCTCTCTGTGCTGTGTGAGTCTGCTCCCTGTGCTGTGTGAGTCTGCTCCCTGTGCTGTGTGAGTCTGCTCCCTGTGCTGTGTGAGTCTGCTCCCTGTGCTGTGTGAGTCTGCTCCCTGTGCTGTGTGAGTCTGCTCTCTGTGCTGTGTGAGTCTGCTCTCTGTGCTGTGTGACTCTGCTCTCTGTGCTGTGTGAGTCTGCTCTCTGTGCTGTGTGACTCTGCTCTCTGTGCTGTGTGAGTCTGCTCCCTGTGCTGTGTGAGTCTGCTCTCTGTGCTGTGTGAGTCTGCTCCCTGTGTGTGTGAGTCTGCTCCCTGTGCTGTGGAAGTCTGCTCTCTGTGCTGTGTGAGTCTGCTCCTTGTGCTATGTGAGTCGGCTCTCTGTTCTGTGTGAGTCTGCTCCCTGTGCTGTGTGAGTCTGCTCCCTGTGCTGTGTGAGTCTGCTCCCTGTGCTGTGTGAGTCTGCTCTCTGTGCTGTGTGAGTCTGCTCTCTGTGCTGTGTGGGTCTGCTCACTGTGCTGTGTGAGTCGGCTCTCTGTGCTGTGTGAGTCTGCTCTCTGTGCTGTGTGAGTCTGCTCCCTGTGCTGTGTGAGTCTGCTCTCTGTGCTGTGTGAGTCTGCTCTCTGAGCTGTGTGAGTCTGCTCCCTGTGCTGTGTGAGTCTGCTCCCTGTGCTGTGTGAGTCTGCTCCCTGTGCTGTGTGAGTCTGCTCCCTGTGCTGTGTGAGTCTGCTCTCTGTGCTGTGTGAGTCTGCTCCCTGTGCTGTGTCACTGCTCCCTGTGCTGTGTGAGCCTGCTCCCTGTGCTGTGTGTGTCTGCTCTTTGTGCTGTGTGAGTCTGCTCTCTGTGCTGTGTGAGTCTGCTCTCTGTGCTGTGTGAGTCTGCTCCCTGTGCTGTGTGAGTCTGCTCTCTGTGCTGTGTGAGTCTGCTCTCTGAGCTGTGCGAGTCTGCTCCCTGTGCTGTGTGAGTCTGCTCCCTGTGCTGTGTGAGTCTGCTCCCTGTGCTGTGTGAGTCTGCTCCCTGTGCTGTGTGAGTCTGCTCCCTGTGCTGTGTTAGTCTGCTCTCTGTGCTGTGTGAGTCTGCTCCCTGTGCTGTGTGACTGCTCCCTGTGCTGTGTGAGTCTGCTCTCTGTGCTGTGTGAGGCTGCTCTCTGTGCTGTGTGAGTCTGCTCTCTGTGCTGTGTGAGTCTGCTCTCTGTGCTGTGTGAGTCTGCTCCCTGTGCTGTGTGAGTCTGCTCCCTGTGCTGTGTGAGTCTGCTCCCTGTGCTGTGTGAGTCTGCTCTCTGTGCTGTGTGGGTCTGCTCACTGTGCTGTGTGAGCCTGCTCTCTGTGCTGTGTGAGTCTGCTCTCTGTGCTGTGTGAGTCTGCTCCCTGTGCTGTGTGAGTCTGCTCCCTGTGCTGTGTGAGTCTGCCCCCTGTGCTGTGTGAGTCTGCTCCCTGTGCTGTGTGAGTCTGCTCTCTGTGCTGTGTGAGTCTGCTCTCTGTGCTGTGTGAGTCTGATCTCTGTGCTGTGTGACTCTGCTCTCTGTGCTGTGTGAGCCTGCTCTCTGTGCTGTGTGAGTCTGCTCTCTGTGCTGTGTGAGTCTGCTCCCTGTGCTCTGTGAGTCTGCTCTCTGTGCTGTGTGAGTCTGCTCTCTGTGCTGTGTGAGTCTGCTCTCTGTGCTGTGTGAGTCTGCTCTCTGTGCTGTATGAGTCTGCTCTCTGTGCTGTGTGAGTCTGCTCTCTGTGCTGTGTGAGTCTGCTCTCTGTGCTGTGTGAGTCTGCTCTCTGTGCTGTGTGAGTCTGCTCCCTGTGCTGTGGTGTGTCGGCTCCCTGTGCTGTGTGATTCTGCTCCCTGTGCTGTCTGATTCTGCTCCCTGTGCTGTGTGAGTCTGCTCCCTGTGCTGTGTGAGTCTGCTCTCTGTGCTGTGTGGGTCTGCTCCCTGTGCTGTGTGAGTCTGCTCTCTGTGCTGTGTGATTCTGCTCCCTGTGCTGTGTGAGTCTGCTCTCTGTGCTGTGTGGGTCTGCTCCCTGTGCTGTGTGAGTCTGCTCTCTGTGCTGTGTGATTCTGCTCCCTGTGCTGTGTGAGTCTGCTCTCTGTGCTGTGTGAGTCTGCTCTCTGTGCTGTGTGAGTCTGCTCCCTGTGCTGTGTGAGTCTGCTCTCTGTGCTGTGTGAGTCTGCTCTCTGTGCTGTGTGGGTCTGCTCCCTGTGCTGTGTGAGTCTGCTCTCTGTGCTGTGTGATTCTGCTCCCTGTGCTGTGTGAGTCTGCTCTCTGTGCTGTGTGAGTCTCACTGTGTGAGTCTGCTCTCTGTGCTGTGTGAGTCTGCTCCCTGTGCTGTGTGTGACTGCTCTCTGTGCTGTGTGAGTCTGCTCCCTGTGCTGTGTGGGTCTGCTCCCTGTGCTGTGAGTCTGCTCCCTGTGCTGTGTGAGTCTGCTTCCTGTGCTGTGTGATTCTGCTCCCTGTGCTGTGTGAGTCTGCTCCCTATGCTGTGTGGGTCTGCTCTCTGTGCTGTGTGAGTCTGCTCTCTGTGCTGTGTGAGTCTGCTCTCTGTGCTGTGTGAGTCTGCTCCCTGTGCTGTGTGAGTCTGCTCCATGTGCTGTGTGAGTCTGCTCTCTGTGCTGTGTGAGTCTGCTCCCTGTGCTGTGAGTCTGCTCCCTGTGCTGTGAGTCTGCTCTCTGTGCTGTGAGTCTGCTCTCTCTGCTGTGTGAGTCTGCTCCCTGTGCTGTGTGAGTCTGCTCTCTGTGCTGTGTGAGTCTGCTCTCTGTGCTGTGTGAGTCTGCTCTCTGTGCATAGCGAGTCTGCTCCCTGTGCTGTGTGACTCTGCTCCCTGTGCATAGTGAGTCTGCTCTCTGTGCTGTGTGAGTCTGCTCTCTGTGCTGTGTGAGTCTGCTCCCTGTGCTGTGGTGTGTCGGCTCCCTGTGCTGTGTGATTCTGCTCCCTGTGCTGTCTGATTCTGCTCCCTGTGCTGTGTGAGTCTGCTCTCTGTGCTGTGTGATTCTGCTCCCTGTGCTGTGTGAGTCTGCTCTCTGTGCTGTGTGAGTCTGCTCTCTGTGCTGTGTGAGTCTGCTCTCTGTGCTGTGTGAGTCTGCTCCCTGTGCTGTGTGAGTCTGCTCTCTGTGCTGTGTGAGTCTGCTCCCTGTGCTGTGTGGGTCTGCTCCCTGTGCTGTGTGAGTCTGCTTCCTGTGCTGTGTGATTCTGCTCCCTGTGCTGTGTGAGTCTGCTCCCTATGCTGTGTGGGTCTGCTCTCTGTGCTGTGTGAGTCTGCTCTCTGTGCTGTGTGAGTCTGCTCTCTGTGCTGTGTGAGTCTGCTCTCTGTGCTGTGTGAGTCTGCTCTCTGTGCTGTGTGAGTCTGCTCTCTGTGGTGTGTGAGTCTGCTCTCTGTGCTGTGTGAGTCTGCTCCCTGTGCTGTGTGAGTCTGCTCCATGTGCTGTGTGAGTCTGCTCTCTGTGCTGTGTGAGTCTGCTCCCTGTGCTGTGAGTCTGCTCTCTGTGCTGTGAGTCTGCTCTCTCTGCTGTGTGAGTCTGCTCCCTGTGCTGTGTGAGTCTGCTCCCTATGCTGTGTTGGTCTGCTCTCTGTGCTGTGTGAGTCTGCTCTCTGTGCTGTGTGAGTCTGCTCTCTGTGCTGTGTGAGTCTGCTCTCTGTGCTGTGTGACTCTGCTCCCTGTGCATAGTGAGTCTGCTCTCTGTGCTGTGTGAGTCTGCTCTCTGTGCTGTGTGAGTCTGCTCCCTGTGCTGTGGTGTGTCGGCTCCCTGTGCTGTGTGATTCTGCTCCCTGTGCTGTGTGAGTCTGCTCCCTGTGCTGTGAGTCTGCTCTCTGTGCTGTGAGTCTGCTCTCTCTGCTGTGTGAGTCTGCTCCCTGTGCTGTGTGAGTCTGCTCTCTGTGCTGTGTGAGTCTGCTCTCTGTGCTGTGTGAGTCTGCTCTCTGTGCATAGTGAGTCTGCTCCCTGTGCTGTGTGACTCTGCTCCCTGTGCATAGTGAGTCTGCTCCCTGTGCTGTGTGAGTCGGCTCTGGGTGCTGTGTGAGTCTGCTCTCTGTGCTGTGTGAGTCTGCTCTCTGTGCTGTGTGAGTCTGCTCTCTGTGCTGTGTGAGTCTGCTCCCTGTGCTGTGTGAGTCTGCTCCCTGTGCTGTGTGAGTCTGCTCCCTGTGCTGTGTGAGTCTGCTCTCTGTGCTGTGTGAGTCTGCTCCTTGTGCTGTGTGAGTCGGCTCTGGGTGCTGTGTGAGTCTGCTCTCTGTGCTGTGTGAGTCTGCTCTCTGTGCTGTGTGAGTCTGCTCTCTGTGCTGTGTGAGTCTGCTCCCTATGCTGTGTGAGTCTGCTCCCTGTGCTGTGTGAGTCTGCTCCCTGTGCTGTGTGAGTCTGCTCCCTGTGCTGTGTGTGTCTGCTCTCTGTGCTGTGTGAGTCGGCTCCCTGTGCTGTGTGAGTCTGCTCTCTGTGCTGTGTGAGTCTGCTCCCTGTGCTGTGTGAGTCTGCTCCCTGTGCTGTGTGAGTCTGCTCTCTGTGCTGTGTGAGTCGGCTCCCTGTGCTGTGTGAGTCTGCTCTCTGTGCTGTGTGAGTCTGCTCCCTGTGCTGTGTGGGTCTGCTCCCTGTGCTGTGTGAGTCGGCTCCCTGTGCTGTGTGAGTCTGCTCTCTGTGCTGTGTGAGTCGGCTCCCTGTGCTGTGTGAGTCTGCTCTCTGTGCTGTGTGAGTCGGCTCCCTGTGCTGTGTGAGTCTGCTCTCTGTGCTGTGTGAATCTGCTCTCTGTGCTGTGTGAGTCTGCTCCCTGTGCTGTGTGAGTCTGCTCTCTGTGCTGTGCGAGTCTGCTCTCTGTGCTGTGTGGGTCTGCTCCCTGTGCTGTGTGAGTCTGCTCCCTGTGCTGTGTGAGTCTGCTCTCTGTGCTGTGTGAGTCTGCTCCCTGTGCTGTGTGAGTCTGCTCTCTGTGCTGTGTGAGTCTGCTCTCTGTGCTGTGTGAGTCTGCTCTCTGTGCTGTGTGAGTCTGCTCTCTGTGCTGTGTGAGTCTGCTCCCTGTGCTGTGTGAGTCTGCTCTCTGTGCATTTTGAGTCTGCTCTCTGTGGCCTGGGAGACCAGGGCCTGGGTGTCTGGCGCTGAGGCGGCTATGGGCCACATTGGGTGGGAATGCATTGTGATGATTACCATGCATACGGGCCAGATGGGCAGAGTGGATGGGACCCTCTGTGACAAAACAACAGAGTGCAGCCCAGGTTGGGGGGGTGGGGTGCGGTGGTGTGAGTGGGGTGGTGGGGCGTTTTGTTCCCCTTGAGGATTAGCAATCCTGCAGGACTAAATATGGAACTTTCAAGGCGAGAAATGCAATATGTTATTGGCAGGGAGCAGTGACAAAGGAAATGGGAAATCCTGCCGGCATAAAAGACACTTGGGATCTCCCGTTGGATTCTCTGCCATACAGTTTCCCGCCCACCAAAAATGGGGGGGGAGCATTCCAGTTATTATCTCTGTAGGCCAATGATACTTTAAATAGCAGAATCCTCTCCTTATTTTTAGTACAACCAATAAAACACATTTCACAGGCGTTTTGTTACATTCAATTCTCCCAAAATCAGAACAATCAGTAGTCCTCCATGTTGAACACCATTTGGAGGAAGCACTGAGGGTGGCAATGTCACAAACATGTTCTGGGTCGGGGGACTTCAATGTCCATAACCAAGAGTGGCTTGGCAGCACACTGTTGACCAAACTGGTCGCGATCTACAGCACATAACTGGTAGACTGGGTCTACGGCAGATTGTGAGTGAAGCAATAAGATGGAAAAACGTACTTGACTTCAGCCTCACCAACCTGCCTGCCACAGACGCAAGTTAAACATGTCCGTCAATTCAACTATCTTGGAAGCACAATGACATCAATGTTAAAAGCAATACTAAAATCCAAAAAAGCATTCAGCTTGTGCCTTTAAATGAGGATCCATGTACTAAAATATTCTGTCTGGTCAGAAATGTATTCTAGACGTGAAGCTTGAAACATTGAGGAAGAGGAAGACAAAGTCAACTGCTTGCAAATGTAGTGATTCAGATAGATCACGGGTAAAATGGATGGAGAAAATATCTATTAAAACTGATTGTGGACGGAAAAACAAGCTGACTCTTATGTAATAAATAATTGAAACAAAATGGAGTTGTTTGAAAATATTATTTGTACAGAAGGGTATTATTTGAAATGCTTCATCACCACCAAAAGGATTATCAAAATCAGAGCAATAGGCCGACAGCAGAGGAAGCAGCTAGACAATATTAAAGACTGGTTTAACCAGAATTCCACCAACAAGATCATCCAGTGATTGAAAAACTATAGTCGCCTATGTTACTCGGCAGGGCACTTAGATGAAAGCGGCCTCATATGGGAGAGGGGAATATTCTTACTCAAATTCAATCTTAATTCGGTGTAATATTTTGAGCAATGTCATGCTGTGGAATTCCCCGTGTCAGAAACTAAGTGCTGACAGCGGGACTGAATCAGTGGTGTTCTAGTGTAGCAAACTTGGCGCTGTACCCGGATCAATCCAACGACAGTTAAGGGGCTCCGATGCCACTTGGAACACAACCAATTACAACAAAGTACGGTGTCTAATTCGCCAAATTCAGGATTGTCACTCCAGAGGCTGACAAGCTACAGCTGCCGCCCCAACCCGCGGTCCAATCAGGCGTCTTGTCTTGTCTTGTCTTGCAGGGTCACAGGCCCTTCAGGTATCCGCCGCCCCCAACCACAACATGCAGTCTCAGAGTCAGGTACTACATGAGGGAGGATCAGTAACCATCCAGCACCTGCAGGTGCAGTTAGAGGAGTCCAACAACCAGCAGGAGCAGGAGATGGTGCCGACCTTGCGTGCCACCCAGGCCAGCACCGCACGGTTGGCATCCGCGATGGATGCCTTGGGGACGAAGATTTTGGTCATGGGTCTAGATGTCCCAAGGCCTGGGCACTCTGTGCAGGCAAAGGCTGAGGCTCAGGACAGGGCTGCCCTATCACAATCAGCCATGTGCCAGGGCAACCTGGACATTGCAGCAATGCTCTTGAGCATGGCCCAGTCACAACGGGCTATGGCTGGCGTCGGCGGCATTGACCAGGCGCTGGCCGATGTGGCATTGCGGGCCAGGGGGGAGGGGAGTGGGGATGAGGGGAGTCTGTGGGGGGAGGGGCTGTAGTGATGGTGATGGTGCTGGAGAGGGGGTGTGGGTGTAGGAATGGTGTGGCGTGCCGCAAATGTTACTTGCCACCTGTCAGCCCATATACGATCTGTGTGTGTCTTCATGATCAGGGGAACCACAGAACAGAACAGTTTCCTCTTCTCACCCACCTCCTTCCTCTCCAGTGGCTTGTCCTGCTCTACATGGCCTCTCTGCATGTTCAATGGCAGGTGAAGGCCTGCCCATGTCAGGAAGCAACAGATTTTAGCACAATATTTAATGTGACACAAAGTGTACTGCAAAGCCAGCCAGACAAATCCCTGTGGGGTATTCAAACTTTAAGCAAGTATAAAACAGCTCCAAAAATGGATTCAATTTCAGCAACAGCCAGAAGAAATAATCCAACATTTGTGTATGGAGTTCATGATTCCTTTTCAAAATAGCACTGTGTTTGTCATTCTGTTTGGCATTATATTCAGATATGCGAGTTTAAGACAGAATTGCTCGAGTGCAAAGTTTGGAAACGGCGTACATGGTTTCAATTCACCATTACCCATGGACTTTTCTGCATGCTGCTGCTGGCTGTTAAGCACGCGAGCACGCAAATTCCTTTAAAAGATTACATCCTGCGTACTTCCTGTCAGAACTGCTGTGCAGTTTAGCATCTTTTTTTTAGTCTTAGCTGGCTATGTAGCACATAAAATGTGGGAGTTGGAGAGCCTAATTTAGCCCTTTGTTTAAGTTCTGCTTATACAATATAACCTCAAGTACGTGGCTCGAAACATCAAGCCCAGTACTTGGCCTTAAAAATACAGTATCTGCTTAGAGTAAAAGCTGAGCTGTAAGTTAAGAGCTTGCCGAGATATGCAGATATATATAATCACCACTAGTCCAATTTCTACTGCTTCGAGTTCACTTCCAACTTGGAAACCCTCATCAGTGGGTCTGTTTTTAAACCTATCGAGGCTTTCAGCACTGCTTTGTCAGGTTATGTTTACGTTTTGCTTTTGTTTAATAGATGACTTTTATGAACAAATTAAGTTCCAGTTAAGCTTCATTTCTTTCATATATTCATGAATGTCACATAGACAAGAAATATTATGGACCGGATAAAGCCAAAATGCAATTTTGTTCCATTTTACGAAGAACAGTGGATGATTTTCATGGGTTTTTGAAATACAATTCCTCTTTTCACAACTGAGTGAGCAGACTCTCTGAAGAAACATTTTATATCACAGTATCTTCAGAGGCTGATACACAAATGGATTTTTCAGACTCAGTGGACCCTAACTTAAAGACTACCCATCTCTCATAGCCAGTAAATCACGGACTAGAAACAGAATTATGAGCCCACCCACAATCATGCCAAAGAGGAGTTTCCCTCTATTACTATTGGAAACAGTTTTTAGATGAATATTTCCAAAGATTCCAATAAACTTTCAATTTTCCAGTACAGATTATTATTCTCTGGAGCAGCATTTGAATATATTGGGCGTGATTTAACGGAAATGATGCAGAGTCTGGTGTCCAGCGCATTTAGCCGGGCATTTCCTGCCGCTGGCAGCGATGAAAACAACCATGCTATTAAACGGGACACTGCTTCATTTCTGGGCCTCGGCGAGGAACACCCCCACTGGACCGCGCTTAGTCCCATTTCCTGCACTAACACGCTCCACTCGCTTGTGCAGGAAGTGTTGAGCGCATTTAAAAATGGCTTCCCGATCGCTAGACCACCCCCACCGCAGCCCGTCCGGATCTCCCCAACTCACCAATAAGGGAGTCACCGAGTATCCCATCTCATAAGGGCAGGGCGCTCCCGGGCCCGATCCCTGGCATGGCCATGATGCCATCTGGACAGCTTGGCACTATGAGCCTGACACCATGGCAGTGCCACTGCCAGGGTGCCTGTGTGGCACTGCCAGGATGCCTGTGTGGCATTGCCAGGGTGCCCATGTGGCACTGCCAGGGTGCCTGTGTGGCACTGCCAGGGTGCCTGTGTGGCACTGCCAGGGTGCCTGTGTGGCACTGCCTGGGTGCCTGTGTGGCACTGCCTGGGTGCCAGGGAGGCAGTGCCATGGCATCAGATTGCCCCTGATCAACTAGCAGACTCCCCCAAGTGCCGGTATGCCTGGTCGACATTTGTGAAAAACAATGCTAACTAGCACTCTCTCGGGATCTCCAAGGCGAGGCCATTCGATCCCGGGCGCTGGGTGGATCCGGCGCAAACATATTTAAGTGAGACTAACTGCTCACTTGAATGTGTAAATCTGGGTCCCGACCTCAATAGTGGGATCCAGGTCTCATGAGGCGTGACGAGGCCATTGTAATTGGGCTGGATTTTATGGGGGTGGTGGTAGGGGTATGTATTACTGAGTCCCCCACCTGCAGAAGAAAGGTTTGTTCCAGGCCAACTGATTTTAAATAAAGCTTCTCTACAGTGATAACAGGCTCGGGGCTTGCTCAACAAGCCGAGAGCCAGATATCTGCCCCCACTCAAAGTCAGTCCCACACACAAAGAAACAAAAGTTTAGATGTGATATAACAACAGAGGAAGTATACAACCCATAACAGCCAAGGTCCAATATGGCGGACAAACTTGGCTCAGTGTGGGTTGATCTCATCTTCCTCCTCCTGGCACTGTCCAATGAGTATTGACACCTTAACAGCAATATCCCCCTATATACCCTTTTTGGGGTACATTCAGCCATGATTGAATGGCTGAGCAAACTCGATGGGCCAAATCATAGAATCCCTACACGGCGGAAGGAGGCCACTCAGCTCATCGAGTCTGCATCTGCCCTTGGAAAGAGCACCCGACTTAGCCCACACCTCCACCCTATCCTCGGAACTCAGTAACCCCACCTAACTTTTTGGACAATTTAGCATGGCCAATCCACCTAACCTGTACTTTTTTGGGCTGTGGTAGAACCCGGGACCCTGGAGCTGTGAGGCGGCAGTGCTAACCACTGTGCCACTGTGCCACAGAATGACCTAATTCTGCTCCTATGTCTTATGGTCTTAAGAAAGGCTGATAGCTTATCAATTGGCAATCACTTATTGAAACTATTCTGACCGATGTACACCAGACAGGTATTAAACATGTCAGAGTGTTTACCATCTGTTTGAGGTCAACTTTTATGTTTCCATCATGTTGAAGGTCATATCCTGGTCCTTTCTAAACACTTGCATAGATAAGAGACGGTACAAGTCGCCATTCTAACAGCTTCGGTGCTACTTAGAAAATCCTATAAAATGCAGCAAGTACCTGCTTATTCAAGATTCCAATTTCTTATAGGAGAGGCTGTCGAAATGCACACAGG
Source organism: Scyliorhinus torazame (assembly GCF_047496885.1). Taxonomy (NCBI): domain Eukaryota; kingdom Metazoa; phylum Chordata; class Chondrichthyes; order Carcharhiniformes; family Scyliorhinidae; genus Scyliorhinus; species Scyliorhinus torazame. The sequence continues at coordinate 67,409,941 of NC_092713.1, forward strand.
GAACCCCCCGCCCCCCCTCCATCCCCCTCACCCAAAAATGGAGTTAAGCCCCTTTTCCCCCATGCTTCATCACGTTTGGTGAATAAGCAGCCTACCCACTCTAGTCCGCCTTCTACTGGCCAGCGTATTATGGCAGTGGAGGCGGTTTTTGTTACAATATCACTTTAAGAGTGATGCCCCTTAAAGAAGCTTAACGTACAGATGAGCCAAGTACCTGGGTGTTATTATGGAGACCAGGAGCCACGGTCTCTCTCAGCATTGTGGTACCCTAGACAATAAGATACGTCCAGGCACTGCTCTACTGCTTGAGCTGATATAGCTGTAAATAAACCCCACCAGAGACACTCAAGCAAATAGAATCCATGTACCTCTTTTTTTAATGTATATATAACACAACAATATCATTATATGGTGTTACAGCAGTGACAGTTCTCTTTGAAGTGAAAAATCAGAACAATCTAAACAAACTTGAAGGCCAAAGGGAGAAAAAACAGACGAGGCTAAAGAGCACTCCAGAAATTCCTCCCATACAGAAAACAGACGAGAACAAGCATGGAAAATGGAAGAAACCAGGCTCACTTACTTCACATACTGTGAGTACATTTGGACTGGACAGGTCCAGGCAGGCAGCCAGCTGCCTCAGGATCACACTACTTAAAGTAAAAAGTAGTCACAGCAGAGCTGAGGACATGGGGTTAAATACAGAATCAAAAAGAGAAAAGGCACACCAAATACAGTGCTGAAGCTACAGTGCACAAAGTAAATGATAACGCAAGGGAAATAGCAAAGCACACAGTGGGAACACTGCTGGAGGCACATAAAACATTCATGCATACCAATAGTGCCAGAAAAGACTAAAGGACTACAGAAGGATAGATACTGAACCCCTCAGCGTGAACTAGAATGCCAGCGATGTTCTGTCCCAATTCAAACTTTTTAAACAAAGAATGCAGCTATGCTTCATGGACCAAGTCATTGCAAAACCAGACATACAGGCCATGAAAACACTGAAAACAATTGGCAATGGGTGGGAGAAGGCGGGGTTGGTTTATACAGAGTCAGTACATTTGGTTTATCTGAAGAGGAGCAGAAAGATCCGACAAAGAAATGGAAAGTGCCAGAGGATCAGCTTCACCATCTACAAGTGATGTCTTACAGGCAACAGCCACAGGAATCAATCGACCAATCCGTCATCTTAGGTGAATTGACCATGATAAATTGCCCCTTGGTGTCTGAGGATGTTCAGGTTAGGTGGGTTAGCCATGATCAATGCATGGGGTTGCGGGAATAGGGTAGAGGAGTGGGCCTGGGTGGAGTGCTCTTTGAGAGGGCTGGTACAGACCCGATGGGCCAAATGGCTTTCTTCTGCACTTTTGAGATTCTATGATTCAGCAGGTAACGAAGGAAGGGCAACAAATGCAACTTTTCAGAGACCGAATTGCCAAGATGAACAATGAAATTGGTGATTATCTCAACACCAATTGAAGTGTTCCAAAAAGACTTCCTGGAAAAAAGAAAGGGCACAGCATCGATGCGCTGCTGGAAGATGGCAGGATGGATGAAGCCATTGTGGCCGGACTGCAGCACGTGCAAACACTGGGTGCAGTTAACAGTGTTGACATGGCAGACAAGCCACAAGCTCTGTGGTGAGTGCCAATGATTCATGGCGGGAACTCCATTAGCATACATTGTGCTATCATTAGCAGGCGTCCACGCTTTATTATCCCCCACATTAGATAATTCCAAACCCCCGCTGCCATGATGTCACATCAGTTGTATTTACATCAGCTTTTGACAAATGGAGTCACCTTCAGAATTTCTTTTGAATAGTGTTAAAAGGTATGGTGGGAAAAGCCAGCAATGGAGCCAATGGGCAGCACGTCGCTTTTCCCATCCAAGTTGACAATTAGTCAAAAAAGCGGAAAATTCCACACTTTATCCTCAAACAAACCCCATACATTGAGTTACTTGATTAATTATATTTGTTGGTCAGAACATTTGGATTAGAGGGGGAAAAAAAATTCTGTTTTGGCATTAGGGTAGGAAGTGTTATCAACATTTGTTCTTAATGGACTTGGATTACACCATTTTTTACTGCGATTCTCCCGAATCCGTGTGATGGCCCGACGCCGGCGTAAAAAACGCCGCGAACCACTCCGGCGTCGGGCCGACCGGAAGTTGCGGAATTCTCTGAACTTACGGGGGCTAAGCCAGAAACCGACGGCCGCTCGGCTCATCGGGGCCCGGAGAATTGCCGGGGGTGCCGCTGCTAACGTCCCCCGACCGGCACGCTGTGATCCCCACTCCCGCCCGAAAATTAGCGCCGGAAAATACGGCAGCCGGTGTCGGAGCGGCGAGACGGGATTCAAGCCGCCCCCCCGGGGATTCTCTGACCCGGCGGGGGGGTCGGAGAATCCTGTATTTAAAGGATCGCACTGCTTAAAGTAAAAAGTAGTCAGAACAGAGGAAATGTGTTATTTGTTCACACTGAAATGTAAATTCTGGAGGCCCAGAGATGGACATTTGCCTTTAGTCTACATGACTCTAGTTACAGAGGTGGGGTGACAGAAGATGACTCACAGCGTAAGCCAATGGAAGAGGTGAATTTGGACTATTTCCAAATAAGGGATTTTGGAATAATAAAAAATGGAGATGAAAGTTGAAAAATTGGATTCTTTGTTGGCACAGTGTTAACACGGCTTCTGGGGTATGATTCTTCTGAACACAGTTCAACATCACTTCAAAGACGGGGTAGGGAAAGACAACACCTGTGCTGGCAACGCTCGAGGAATTCTAGAAACTTGAGGGATAAAAGACTTCACTGTTATTTATAAAATCTTGCTTAAAAAAATCTGCTTGGTTCATAAATACAAGTTGTCTGTACCAGATCCCTAGTGTTAGAAAATAAGAGTTTTTGCTTTGAGAGGGTCTGCGCAGGGGTTCTACAGGCGGTGGCAACCGTTCCTAGAATATCTCGCGGAGCGTTAGAGGAAGATCGGTCAGCAGCAGCAGCAACCCTGGGGTGGGGGGGGGGGGGGGGGGGGGGGGGGGGGGGGGAGGAGGAGGAGGGAGGGGGGAACGAGATTGTTTGAGGGGATGGACGAACGGGAGATGGCATGGAGGGTGGGGAGAAATGGCACGTGCGGCCAAGAGCCAGTGTATAAAGCTATGTAAATATACCATCTTGCCATGTATATATCTTGCTCAGGGTGATTTTGCGTTATTTTGTTACGGGGGTGGGGGCGGGAGTTATTGTTTGTAAGGGGAAAAAATTGTGTTGTTAAAAACCTTTAATAAAAATATTTTTTAAAAAAAAGAAAATAAGAGTTTGGAACTTATAAATTTTAATTCGAGATGTTTTATACCTCAAAACCCTAACATATTACAGCAGTTTGTCAGATTGTTACCATGGATGAGGGGCTCAGTTATGAGGAGAGATTGGAAAAGGTAGCACTGCTTCCTCGGAACAAAGAAAATTAAGAGGTAACCGAAGAAAGGTTTTCAAGGTGGCGAGAGGTTTTGATATAGTAGGTAAATAAAAACTATTGCCTCTGGCTAGTGGGTCAATAATCAGACACAATCAATTTAAAATCACTGGGAACCACAAAGAAATTAAGAAGGTTTTCTATTCACTCAGAGTCCGCAGGATTTGGAACGCTCTGGCCGGGATTCTTCCCTACCCGGCGGGGAATGCCTTTGGCGCCACGCCATCCGGGGCCGAAAGGACTTCGCCGAGCAGCGGAAGTCCGCGCATGCGCAGGAGCGTCAGCGGCTGCTGACGTCATCCCCGCGCATGCGCAGGGTGGGGTGTCTCTTACGCGTCGGCCATGGTGAAGGCTGTGGCCGAGGCGGAGGAAAAAGAGTGCCCCCACGGCATAGGCCCGCCCGCGGATTGGTGGGCCCTGATCGTGGGCCAGGCCACCGTGGGGGCACCCCCCGGGACCAGATCTCCCCGCGCCCCCCCCCCCCCCCCCCCAGGACCCCGGAGCCCGCCAGTAAGAGAGGTGGTTTGATTCTTGCCGGCGGGACAGGAATTCCAGCAGCAGGACTTCGGCTCATCGTGGGCCGGAGAATCGCCAGGGGGCCCGCCAACCGGCGCGGCGCTATTCCCGCCCCCGCCGAATATCCGGTGCCGGAGAATTCAGCAACTGGCAGGGGCGGGATTCAAGCCAGCCCCCGGCGATTCTCCGACCCGGCGGGGGGTCGGAGAATCCCGCCCTCTATCTAAAAATGAGGTAGATTCCAAAAATAGCAAAAAACTTACCTGTTGAGTTACAGTAATCCACGAGTGTATGTCCTTTGGTTCTGACTGCGGCCTAATAAATGGCCCAATACAAAACAGGAATTATTTAGACAAAAGGAATTGTTGCTCTTTCTAGCTTTAGTCTATTTGCTCTGTTTACCTTTGCTCATGAGTCGCCAGGTATCTTTATAATACCGCCACGTGGTTCAAGTTCAAGTTATGATTAATAACACAGCACACCGCTTAGTAAGGATTAAAACAACGGTCATTTATTATATACAACAAGCAATATTAATACCCTAATACTACTTTCTATATAACAAACCTATCACTACTGGCCAATACTTAACTTAGGAAGAGCCCACCAGGTCAGGGAAACGAATGGCTTGTCCAATCAAATCTGGCCCGCGGGATTCAAAAGGCTGCTACAGGTCGGTGGCTAGGTGTCTCTACCGGATAACGATCGTTGGATTCAAACTTACGATACACGGTGGCTGGTCTTGCGAAGGTCTCGAGCAGGCGAAGATGAGAGAGAGAGAGATCTGAACTTGGACCTTTACTTTTATAGGGCCCAGGGGCTTCCCGCCTCCCGGGGCGGCCCTTGACCCTGAGTCCCAAGTGATTGGATTCTGTCCCCAGTCTCTGGGGTCGATGTGTCCAATGGTGAGGCGATTCCTCGATCGGGGGGTGGTCGCTCACCTGTCTTTGTTTCGGCCACTGCAGGCGCCGACAGGTCTGGCCCGGTATTCAATTGCTAATATGTTACAATTGTTCCCGGGGATAGCCGATTTAGCTGTGGATGTCTGAGTAGATTAGGTGTAAACAGTCCTGAATGCAACTGCGGATACCTGGGTTGATGGGCTGTTGATAGACCTGAGTTTCGATCTGGGCTACGTTCCCAGAGCTGAATATGCAAACCTGTCTGCAGCTGCCTGCTTGTGTCTTCTTGGCTGCTTTTCCCAGCAGTCTTTCGGGTTAGCCATTTTAAACTGGGTTTTGGCCAGATTAATCGGAACGCAGCCATTTTACATGGCTACAGAATGCAATTAGGAAACACCAAAGAAAGAAGTACCAGAAAAAGACAATTTGAGGGATGCAATTCAAAAATCATGCAGACACTGCAAGAAATGGCAGAGCAAAAGAAGAGAGGCAACAGCAGCAAAATACATATTACAACCTGCTATGTTTTATTGACTATAGCAACTAGGCAGGAAGAATACAGTACAGATTGGGAAAAAGACAAAGATAGAAAACAGCAATAGAACAAACAAACATTTTTCCTTACACGTGTTTGCAAGATTTTTGCTGTAAACGCTTGTTCCTAGGATCAATATGTCTTAATTTAATTGTTTGCAAATCGGTACATGTTTTTTCAAATAGTACGCGTTTTTTCAAAAGGAAAATGAATTTGTAAAAAGGGGGGAAAAAAATCCTTGCTTTGGCCTTGAGTTGACTGTATTTGGAATTGATTGCAATTCTCCAAGGAGGCACCATTAGCAAGAGGGATAATTTCTCTCTTTTTGTCAAGGAAAGGGTTGGATGTAGTGGCCATATTTGGGAAAACGGTCATTACATCTGCTATTTAGAAACAAACCCAACAGTTTTCTAATGATTTCCTCGCTTGGCAGGCACGCTGGATAATTGCCAGAATAAACATTCTGGTGGCTGCTGACTCAAGTCTTTTAAGAAATTATAACATGTATGACTTCCAGATTTTAATACTGAGAAAACAGTTTCAAATGAGGCTGAATTAAAGCTATAGCATCCAAAATCATTTGGTAACAAATTTGAAAAGAAGCTTAAGAGTTTAATAAAGTGATCTCTATTACTGAACCATTTTAGTTGACTCTTCAAAATAGTTTTTTTGATTAAAAACACCAGCAACAATTATTAACTCTGTGTCAAGTATGAATTTCCACCATTTAAATTATGTGGCATGGTAGCACAGTGGTTAGCACTATTGCTGAACAGCGCCAGGGTCCCAGGTTCGATTCCCAGCTTGGGTCACTGCCTGTGCGGAGTCTGCACATTCTCCCCGTGTCTGCGTGGGTTTCCTCCGGGTGCTTCGGTTTCCTCCCACAAGTCCCGAAAGATGTGCAATTTGGCCATTCTGAATTCTCCCTCTGTGTACCCGAACAAACGCCGGAATGTGGCGACTAGGGGCTTTGCACAGTAACTCCATGCAGTGTTAATGTTAGCCTACTTGTGATAATAAAGATCATTATTATTACAATGTCATTGATAAACTGGTGATGTGTATTTTTACTATTCTCTTCAGCCTTTGATATTATTCATAATGTTGGTGAGATCCTTTACCATCAAATATTCCAGCTAACATATTGGCTCACAGTTTAGCCCATTAATGGTCCTGATCTTTTCTTCCTCTGTGTTTCATTGTTGTTTTGTTAGAATGGAATGGTTCGACCATCCCACTCATGTTACAGAGCATATAACCAGATTCTTGAGTTTGCCCACAAATTATTTTACTTTTTATAGATACTTTCATTTTGAGTTTGATGGCTGGGGTTTTGTGGAGGAGACAGGAAGGTTGCATTGGACACTTCCTGACTCAGCATACCCCTTTAAAAGGGCCCTTGCTGGCCATATTTTCACTCTGGGGAGGTGGGGAATGGGACAGAGTCTGGCTCTTTGCCTATGAATGCAGACCCAAGATGTCAATGGAGGCTGACAGATAGCGAGGCCAGCAGGCTGGAACCGCAACCTCCATTTACTGGTACATCAACCAGTTTCAATCTTGAATGTTAAACCCTCAAATATTCATCCCAAACCTCCTTGATCCTCCACCCATCCCCCATTCCCCCTCCTATCCCATTACTTCGTTATATCATCCATGCTTCCAGTGCCATCCTCCGTAGCAACGCACTCAATATCCACTGTGGGCAAACCTTGGGTTTTAAATGGATATTTAAAACAAACAAACTTGTGATAATCTAATCTCATTCAAACAAACCATACTGAAAATAATTCTCCTTAAAAAAGCCATTTCAAAATAATTAAATCCCGTTAAGTGGCCAATCTGTTGTTAAAACAAGCATCTATCTAATTAACCCCATCAAAGACAACTAATCCTTTAATAGCCTCTTAATAATATCAATACAAACTGCTTATATAAGTGGCTTTGGCCTGGACTGCACTTGTAAACCTGTCCAAATTAGTGAATTAATAACTAAACATCTGTTGACACACTCTAAAAATCATTAATTCAAATGTTTTATATTAATATATCATGTTCGAGTCTTTGTATTTGCTTGTGACACACATCAGCCAGTCATGAACAAAATAGAACAGTAAAAATATCATTGATCTTTTACTCAGACTTCATCACCATTACAAAGTGAAGAGCCCAACAGAGTTCATTGTACATTGGGTAACAACGGCTCCTTCACTCAAATGTAGTGGTTTCTGGTACAGCGAGGTTTCAGCCACCTTATGAAGCTTTTTGGTTGCCATGGGAACCTGGGCCAGGATTCTCCCGTACCCGGCGGGGCGGGGGGTCCCGGCGGGGTGGAGTGGCGTGAACCACTCCGGCATCGGGCCGCCCCAAAGGTGCGGATTTCTCCGCACCTTTGGGGGTCAAGCCCTCACCGTGAGAGGCTAGGCGCGCGCCGGAGTGGTTTCCTCTCCACCGGCTGGCGTGGAAGGCCTTTGGCACCACACCAGCTGGGGCCGAAAGTACTTAGCCGGCCGGCGGATGTCCGCGCATGTGCGGGAGCGTCAGCGGCTGCTGATGTCATCCCCACGCATGCGCAGGGGGGGGGGGTGTCTCTTACGCGTCGGCCATGGTGAAGGCTGTGGCCGAGGCGGAGGGAAAAGAGTGCCCCCACGACACAGGCCCACTCGCAGATCAGTGGGCCCCGATCGCGTGCCAGGCCACCGTGGGGGCACCCCCGGGGCCAGATCGACCCGCGTCTCCCCCAGAACCCGGGAGCCCGCCCGCGCCACCTAGTCCCGCCGGTAAGAGAGGTGGTTTGATTCTCACCGGTGGGACAGGCATTCCAGCAGCGGGACTTCAGCCCATCGCGGGCCAGAGAATCGCTGGGGGGGGGCCCGCCGACCGGCGCACCGCGATTCCTGCCCCTGCCGAATATCCGGTGCCGGAAAATTCGGCAACCAGAGGGGGCGGGATTCATGCCAGCCCCCGACGATTCTCCGACCCGGCGGGGGGTCAGGGAAGCCCGCCCCTGATACTGGATGGCTAATCATTGGGAGCTATCCCCTTCATTTTACATTTCCAATGAGTAGATACATGGACTAGTCACATGGCCTCACTCGTTTATTAAATGGCTGTTGCCCAACTTTTCCACCAATGTTTTGTATCTGTCCAATTCAGATATTCAACCAGCTCTTTAATTAAAGTTTACCCAGATCTCTTTATTTATGAGTAGAACAAAGTGGGACACAGATATAATGCAACACATTTTATTAAATATAGATAACCCACAAATTACCCACAATACGTACAAGAAACACCCAGGATTTGACTATACTACCCGTAAAGGTGGTTTGGTAAGCTGCAGGTCCGATCCCCGAGTCCTTCTGGTTCCTCTTTGTAAAGGTGATTCTCACTGGCTGTTCCTTGCTGGCTTCCTTCCTTCTGGTCTGGTCAAGGTCACCTCACACACCAAGCTTCGAGTCTTTTGCTTTGAGTCTTTTGCTCCCAGTCTCTGCTCCCAGTCCCTTCTACCCAGCTGTCCGGAATGCCTACTTTTTTATCCCCCTGTCGCAACCCACCTCCTTTCTCCACATGCCCTTGGCCTTCAGCCTATGGAGTCTCAGGAGGCAGGATTCCAGTGCCCAATGGTCTGGTTGATGACCTGTTGACAGCGCACCTGAGCCCGCCCTGGGAGGAGCGATGATTGCTTGATGGGTTATCATCACCTGTGGACAATCAGCCAATGAATCTTAACTAGAAGCAACAATCACTTGATGGGTTATCAGCTCCTGTGGACAATAGGCCAAAGCATCTCCAGTAGGAACGACAATCACTTGATGGGATATCAGGAACCGTGGACAATAGGTAAACGCATCTACAGTAAGAGCGACAATCACGTGATGGGATATCAGCAACTGTGGACAATAGGCCAGTGAATCTCCAGTAGGAACGACAATCACTTGATGGGTTATCAGGAACCGTGGACAATAGGCAAACGCATCACCAGTAAGAGCGACAATCACTTGATGGGTTATCAGGACCTGTGGACAATAGGCCAAAGCATCTCCAGTAGGAACGACAATCACTTGATGGGATAGCAAAAACTGTGGACAATAGGCAAACGCATCTCCAGTAAAAGCGACAATCACTTGATGGGATAGCAGAAACTGTGGACAATAGGCAAACGCATCTCCAGTAAGAACGACAATCACTTGATGGGATAGCAGAAACTGTGGACGATAGGCAAACGCATCTGCAGTAAAAGCGACAATCACTTGATGGGATAGCAGTAACTGTGGACAATAGGCAAACGCATCTCCAGTAAAAGCGACAATCACTTGATGGGATAGCAGAAACTGTGGACAATAGGCAAACGCATCTCCAGTAAGAGCGACAATTACTTGATGGGATATCAGGAACCGTGGACAATAGGCCAGTGAATCTCAAGTAGCAACATTACTTATTTGATGGGTTATTCAGGGACCGCTTTAGACAGGCCCCAGCAGCTTGAATTCTGTATATTCGGATTCTGCAAGCTTCTACAGACTGTTTTTTAAAGTGCCCAATTCTTTAATTTAAGATATCTAATTTAATCGGCCTTAAAACTAGGCCCTAATTATATTACTACAAATGAAATGCACTCATCTGAAAACCATTGTTAAGTTTGTGCTGCATATTTAATTAATAGTGTGAAACTGTGCAGCTGATTGCTAATTGTCATAGTCAAAGTGATATCTAGAACTCTTTGTCCTTCGCGCCAATTTTCATCCTTTCTTTTCCCCTCTGCAGGCGGTGGGAATCTTCTACTATCTTACTCAAGTGGTCATTTTTCATGTGCAAGCGGTTTCATCAACTGCAAGAGGGCATCATTGCAAAACCTGGTTCTGCTGTCACCTCACGTCTATATCTGCAAGGGCTATTGAAAGCAGTCAGGAGCTGGACACCCGACTGATTTCCCCTAAATAACCCAGAGTATCTCCATTGCTGCCATTTCTAAGATCAGCTAGGGAACTCAGTAAAGAACTTGCATTTTTATACAACCGTTAATGTAACAAAGTATCCCAAGGCATTCATAGGTGGTCAGACTCAAATAGAAGGAAATTTAGACAATGGGGTTAAAGGTCAAGTTTAAGTATGTTTTAAGGATGCCTTTGAAGTTAGAAAGAGACACAGTAAATCAGGCCATAATAAGGGATAATTATGGTGAAGAGTTATTCTCCTACGAATGAAAGCGTAAAAAGTTAGAAAAGGTTCATTTTTAAAGATAAAATACACATCACATCTCATGGCTATGGGCGTCTGCATGAAGGCATTTGCCTCTTCCTCTTCAATAAGAGAGATCCACACCCAAAGTCAAAGAGCAAAATGCTTTTTTTGTAAACTACCAGGAAGGTTACCACAGTGTAATATCTGATAACATGTGTTTAAGCTGGTAGACCTAAACCACAATCAATTTAAATCTTTACAAAGTTAACCCAACCCACAAACAGCATTGTAATATAAAAACACAGTCTTGAAACAAGGAAATTTTGACCATCACGAGCTCTCACAACCTGGTTTCCCTAGAATTGACATGGGACCGACATTGCCTACAAATAAAGCTATATGAGCTTGCTTCGAAATCAAAGAGGGCTGTATCTAACCAGAAATTAACAATGATATACACCTTATTGAAGACATAAAAAGGTTGAAAGTAATTAAGATTAAGCTAGCCCCATCCCCTTCCCACAAATAATAAATGAGTTATGCAGCCTCAAGAAATATAATTATAAATAGTGCCTATAAATACTGAGACCACACACTGGAATTTTTGATTCACTGAATTTCTTCCAGCATCTCCACAGTCACGATTTCTCCGTCAGCGAGATCCTCCGCTTCACCGGCAGTGCACTGACGCCTACGGGTTCACCGAGGGCGTGGGGGTGCCCACAATGGGAAACCTCTTCGGCCGGCTGCCGGGATGGAGGATCCCGCTGCCGGCGGGGGGCGCACTGCACCAGAAAACGGATGCGGCGGCATGGGGATGATAATTATCTCCCTAAGTGGGACAGAGTCATCTTGCAAACTCTGTCGTCTTCACTGAGGGGTTAAGATAAATAATAATAATGTTTTTATTGTCACAAGTAGGCTTACATTAACACCGCAATGAAAAGCCCCTAGTTGCTACATTCCGGCGCCTGTTCGGGTACACAGAGGGAAAATTCAGAATTCTCAGCCGGTTTGGGAATTTAACCCGCGCTGTTGGCCTAACTTTATAAATGAGGAACAGCCTCCTTCAGATATTTTACTGTGACAATTTAATTTAAAAACTGGATTCTCTACTAGAAATAAGATTGTGTTTCCTCTTTTCCTCGAGTTTTTAACGTTGCGATGGACTGTATATTTCATGCCTGATTCTTCAAGAAACATCCACATGATTTAACATTAATATTGTCTCACATAGTCTTCTGTATCGCTGAGGTGTGAACCTGATTCTGTACCTTTTGTGGGGGGCAGTACAATACTGAGGAAGTATTCCTGGACCCTAATCATATCCAGGATATTATAATCTGACTGAAAACTGTTAAAAAGGCTATCCGCAGGGCTCCTTTTCTTTGGGAAGAGATAGATCAGTCTGGGAGATTTTCACAGTAACTTCTTGCAATGTTAATATAAGCCTACTTGTGACACTAATAAAGAATATTATTATCATATTTAGGCTCTTTTTCAACCTAAACTTGAAGGGTAATCATCTGAGAGGTATGCCTGATCTGGGATTTTCCAGAGAAGGGGCTAGGGGATAGTCAAATGGGCAAAGAAGCAGCAATAGAATTTCACCCTGAAATGTGTGAAGTGATACACTTTGAAAGGAGTAATGTGACAAGGAAGTATTCAATGAATGACATAACACTGGTAAGTTCTATGTGTTTATCGTTAGATCTCTGGAGGCAAAAGGGCAGGTTAATAGGGTGGTGAAAAAGACATATGGAACACTTGCCTTTATCAATTGTGGCATAGACTATAAAAGCAAGGAAGTAATGTTGGAGTTGTATAGAACTTTGATGAGGCCACAGCTGGAGTACTATGTGCAGTTCTCGTCGTCACGTTATAGGAAGGATGTGATTGCATTGAAGAGGGTGCAGCGGTGATTCACCAGGATGTTGCCTGGGGTGGAACATTTAAGTTATAAAGAGAGTGGGCAGCACGGTAGCACAAATGGCTAGCACTGTGGCTTCACAGCGCCAGGGTCCCAGGTTCGATTCCCTGCTGGGTCACTGTCTGTGTGGAGTCTGCACGTTCTCCCCGTGTGTGCGTGGGTTTCCTCCGGGTGCTCCGGTTTCCTCCCACAGTCCAAAGACGTGCAGGTTAGGTGGATTGGCCATGCTAAATTACCCTTAGTGTCCATAAAGGTTAGGAGGGGTTATTGGGTTACGGGGATAGGGTGGAAGTGAGGGCTTAAGTTGGTCGGTGCAGACTCAATGGGCTGAATGGTCTCCTTCTACACTGTATGTTCCATGTTCTATGAGAGGTTGGACAGGCTTGGGTTGTTTTTACTGGAGCAGAAAAGACTGAGGGACGACCTGATCGAGGAGTACAAGATTCTGAGGGGCATGGAGAATGTGGAGCAGCTATTCCCTTTAGTTGAAGGGTCAGTTATGAGGGGACACATGTTCAAGGTGAGGGGCAGGAGGTTTAGGGGGGATTTGAAGAAAAACATCTTTACCCAGAGGGTAGTGAGAATGGTCTGGAATGCACTGCCTGAGAAGGTGGTGAGGCAGATTGCCTCACATCCTTTAAAAAGTACCTGGATGAGCACATGGCACATCAAAACATTTAAAAATATTTTAAAGTAACCAATAATTTTTTCCCAATTAAAGGGCAATTTAACGTGGCTAATTCAACTACCCTGCACATCTTTGGGTTGAAGGGGTGAGACCCACGCAGGCACGGGGAGAATGTACAAACTCCACACGGACAGTGATCCGGGCTGGAATCGGCACGTCATAACATTCAAGGCTATGGACCAAATGTTGGCAAATGGGATCAGGTAGACAGGTCAGGTGTCTTTCATGGGTTGGTGCAGACTCGATGGGCCAAAGGGCCTCTTCTGCCCCTCTGTATTATTCTGTGATTTTATAATCCATCACGTATTGATCAATGAAAAATGTTGCAAGAAGGTAGCACTGGAGACGTTTCCATAGCTTAACAGGAGTGAGGCTAGAATCATAGGTAAGAATGCAAATTTTGTAATCAATGGATTTAGCCAAAGAAGGGCAGAGATTATTGGTGAATGGGACTTAATGTGGAATAGATTTGAATGGTGATATTCTTAAGAGTTATTGTTCATGTACAGTGGATTTCAGAGAGCTAGGAGTGGTTGCTAGAGAAATAACAACTGAAGGTGTTGAAAGGCATGGATGAGGATTTCATCGAGAGAGAGCAGTTTTCAAACCCAGGGGTTGTTGTTCCTGAATTCCAAATGAGCTCTTAGATAAGCTCCCTCAACCACTTTAAAAACAAGAATTGCCATCTTTCATCACTTTTGGGATCTTATAAATCAAGAATTTTCTGACCCAAACAGATATTGGCCTTAGACGGCCAAGATTTATTCCCTTTATTATATTTTGGCAGCAGTTCCCCGTCTTTATGGAACAAAATTCCTCATCAAACAGAAACTTACTTCTGACTAGATTTTGATTTGATGATTTTTTAAAAATAAGACCATAAGACCATAAGACATAGGAGCGGAAGTAAGGCCATTCGGCCCATCGAGTCCACTCCACCATTCAATCATGGTTGATTTCAACTCCATTTACCCGCTCTCGCTCCATAGCCCTTAATTCCTCGAGAAATCAAGAATTTATCAACTTCTGTCTTAAAGACACTCAACGTCCCGGCCTCCACTGCCCTCTGTGGCAATGAATTCCATAGACCCATCACTCTCTGGCTGAAGAAATTTCTCCTCAGCTCTGTTCTAAAGTGACTCCCTTTTACTCTAAGGCTGTGCCCCCGGGTCCTAGTCTCCCCTGCTAATGGAAACAACTTCCCTACGTCCACCCTGTCTAAGCCATTCATTATCTTGTAAGTTTCTATTAAATCTCCCCTCAACCTCCTAAACTCCAATGAATATAATCCCAGGATCCTCAGATGTTCATCGGATGTTAGGCCTACCATTCCTGGGATCATCCGTGTGAATCTCCGCTGGACCCGCTCCAGTGCCAGTATGTCCTTCCTGAGGTGTGGGGCCCAAAATTGCTCACAGTATTCTAAATGGGACCTAACTAGTGCTTTATAAAGCTTCAGAAGTACATCCCTGCTTTTATATTCCAAGCCTCTTGAGAAAAATGACAACATTGCATTTGCTTTCTTAATTACGGACTCAACCTGCAAGTTTACCTTTAGAGAATCCTGGACTAGGACTCCCAAGTCCCTTTGCACTTCAGCATTATGAATTTTGTCACCGTTTAGAAAATAGTCCATGCCTCTATTTTTTTTTCCAAAGTGCAAGACCTCGCACTTGCCCACGTTGAATTTCATCAGCCATTTCTTGGACCATTCTCCTAAACTGACTAAATCTTTCTGCAGCCTCCCCACCTCCTCAATACTACCTGCCCCTCCACCTATCTTTGTATCATCGGCAAACTTAGCCAGAATGCCCCCAGTCCTGTCATCTAGATCGTTAATATATAAAGAGAACAGCTGTGGCCCCAACACTGAACCCTGCGGGACACCACTCGTCACCGGTTGCCATTCCGAAAAAGAACCTTTTATCCCAACTCTCTGCCTTCTGCCTGACAAATAAGTTGTTTATAAATCCCTATTGCCACCCCCCCCCCCCCCCCCCGCCGCCCCGCCACATTCTCAATCTAATGGATCTCCCCCCAAAATGAAGATCATTAGGTGATGTGCAAGAGTGTAAATTGATCCTTGCAATTTATATAACTTCCCTCAGTGTTTGACCTCTGACGGCTTCTAAAGCAGTACAGTCGAGATTAGAATTATATTGCCTGCAAACTAACAACATGTTATACCATCACAAATATTACCCTGCAGTCATTGTTGTTTTACTTAACCATACAAAAAGTAGATTGGAGAGATATAATGTAGAACCTTTAAATAAGGTTCAGATTTGAATGACAAAACTAATTCCTCCATGATCCCCAGAGTAAATCACCAGAATGACCAGGTTGCCTCAGTGTTAGTATTTCCCTTTCGCAAGTCACCATCCAATCTCACTTTTTGCTAGCTTTGCTCTATCCTGCACCCTGCTGCCTTTGAGGAGAATTGCAGTGTGCTGTGTGTATCACTTCACTCAAAACAGATTGCTGAATTCAAAAAGCTATGGGATCATCTGTAGCTTGTAGGAAGATTAATCCTAATGCACACTCAAATACTTATTCCAAAACACAAGGAGAATGAGAACAAAACAGCAATAACCAGGTTGGATTACCTGGTTTAAGAAAATCTGCTGCACCAGCTGAATGGTTTTAAAGACATATTCACGATGCTATGTCACTTTATGTTGGGAAGGACCAGCAGCATCTCTTCTGAGATGAGTACTCCATATGTGAACAAAATCAAAATGACAAAGAGTTTTTTTTCTTAAACAATTCACTGACTCGCCATCAAATTCACCTGCTGTGAGGCGGGTGGGTGGCGTGATGTGTCCTATTTGCCAAAGCCAGTGCAGTTAGTAGTTGAATCCGATGGACAATAGGATCATGCAGCATCCCATTCACTGAGGAGACAGTTTGAAGCTCAGGCCTCGCAAAATCCAGCCAAAACCTATCCGCTTATTCATTGGAAACCAGATCATTTTATTCATCAAGGTCACTAATAACATTTGATGTGAATTTTCTCTTACTTTAATCCCAACGTTGTCACCAAAATCTGTTCCATGAGAGGAACTTGGAAAAGGAGCCCGACATCAAGATGGCTCAATCACATGTTTAATGGCATCGCCATGCACTGACTGTGCTCATGACATGAACGCATTAAAAAAAGTAAAGGGAAAGCAGTTTCATGAACTATTTACAGATGCACAAACAATAAAACGTCATAAGCAAGTAGACAAATCTCCATGAATACTCACACCTGCCAGAATAACAACTGACCTTTTTTCTCTTTGAACTATATCCATAAATCAAATCTGCAAATTGATGGATTTCCTCTGTGTCTGCTCTGCTGGGAGCTTCAGCGGAGTAGTTAATTGGAGAATGGGTCTCATAACATTAAGGGATAAATCCAATAATTTTGTTGCTGCACAATCACCCTCCCAGTTAGTGTGAAAAAACAAATATGGCAGCCCTGGATAATGAAACAGACATATCCTGTATCATAGGGTTTCTGTACATGCTTGTAGATCCTTGCTTTCTTAATTTAAATTTTTTTTTTTTCAATTAAGGGGCATTTTAGCGTGGCCAATCCATCTTTGGGTTGTGGGGGTGAGAGCCAGGCAGACAGGGGGAGAATGTGCAAACTCCACATGAACGGTGACCCGGGGCCGGGATGAAACCTGGGTCCTCAGCACCGTGAGGCAGCAGTGCTAACCACTGGGCACCGTGCTACCCCTTTGTAGATCCCTTCTGATGACTTATTGAACAGAATCAGGATCCTGTTCAATGCATGATATCACAGACAAAGTAGTGACTCTAAGGATGACATGTAAATTGTAGATGCTGGCTGCTCTTATTACACAAAGACAGAGGCAGGCCATTCAACACAAACTATCTGTGCCAGCCTTTCTGCTCTACACAAATCTCTTTCCATCCCTTCTCATCTCATCCTATCAGCTTACCATTCTATTCCTTTTGCCTTTATCTGTTTATCCAACTGCATTTGAAAGCATCTATATGATTTGCTTGAACTACTCCTTGTGGTAGCATGGTCCACATTTAGCACTCTCCTGGTTGTCATGATATTCATATAAACATATCATGGTGCAATCACACACACACTGATGGACAGATCAACGGACCAATCAACACACACGCAACATTACAGCCAATCACCAGTGAGAGCACACGCACTATAAAACAGGGAACACTACAGTTCCCGCTCATTCCAGCAGGAGATAGCTCAGCAAGCCACAGAGCTCACAGCGTGCCACTCAGACATACACCATGTGCTGAGTGCCTCTCTAAGATAGTGTGAGGGCTGGGTCCACAGGTTAACGGGTAAAGTACGAACCACAGCCATGAGTTAACAGATGTTGTTATCAAGAGTAATAAAACAGAGTTGTACCATCTACAACCGTGTTGGTTCGTTTGTATAGCGGAACACCCAATACAACACTGGTGAAGATGTTTCTCTGGAACTCCCTTACATGCACTGCCTAGTGATAGTTTCAGGGATCTCAAGAGAATCTTCGGCGAATGTATGTTACACCCAATTTGTGAAGCTATCCATTTCAGCTACTTAATTTGTTTGCAGTCCTCTTATGTTTCCTCCAGTATGATATCTAAACCATTCAGATATAGTTTGTATTCATCAATGATTACAATACAGCAAAAACAAACAAAGAAATAATTTGTACATGCATAATGTGCCTTTATTCAATGTACATTTCAGATTTTCTGTGACATCCAAACATCGAAACATTGAAAATAGCTGCAGCAACTCAATAGCCTAATCCTACTTTCACCCATATCTTTTGATCCCCTTCGCCCCAAGTACAAAATCTGACTGCTTCTTCAAAACATACAGGGCTGGATTCTCCGCAGCCCTGCGCCAAAGTCACGTTTGGCACGGGGGCGGAGGATCCACATTTACGACAGAATCGGGCCTGGGGCCGCTCGCCCGTGAATTACACGGTGCGAGGGGGGGGGCATTGCCAGAGGCCCTCCCAGCGATGCTCCGGTCCCGACCGGCCAAATTCCCGACGGCGTGATTCTAACCACACCTGGCCCATGGCGGCTGCGGACTCAGTCTGCGGCTGCCCTGGTGAAGGGCGGGGGGATCAAGTACCGGGGGGGGGGGGGCCTTATGAGCGGCCGGGGTGGCGATCGGGTGGGTTACATTGAGTGGCGCGGGGCAGATCGTTGGGTCATTCTTTGTTGGTCCAGGTCAGCCGGCTGAATCCGCCATTGCGTTCGGTGTGGCCGCTGCAGGCCGCCGCCGTGTGCATGCGCCGACTCCCAACCGGAGGTGCGGGGGCCCGTATCCGCAGCTGAAGCTGCGAGAAGCACTCTGGGGCTCTGCTAGCCCCTTCAGGGTATGTGAACAGCTGTAAATGTTTTTAAGCAAACTGTGGCGTGAAACGCCAGCGTTTTTACACCGGCGTGGGGACATAGCCCCATTTTTGGAGAATCCAGCCCACAATGTTTTGGCCTTAACTTTTTCCTCATTTGTGAAGACAGAACCAAAGTATGTATTTAGTTGCTCAGCCATTTCTCTTACCCTTATTTTACATTCCCCTGTTTCTGCCAATTGTCTTCACTGATCTCTTTCCCGTTACATATCTATAGAAACTTTTACAATCAGATTTTATGTTCCCTGCAAGCTTACTCTCATACTCTATTTTCTCCTTAATCACTCCCTTGGTCCTCCTTTGCTGAATTCTAAACTGCTCCCAATCCTTAGACCTGTTGTTTTTCATGGCCAGTTTGTAAGATTCTTCCCTGGATCGAATAATATCTCCAATTTCCCTTGTAAGCCCTGGATTGGCCACCTTTCCCATTTTACATTTTTGCTAGACAGGAATAAACAATTATTGTAGTTCCCCCATACACTCCTGGAATGTTTGCCATTGCCTATCTGCTGTCATCCCTTTAAGTAACGTTCCCCAATTGATCATAGCCACCTCACACCTTATATTATCGTAGTTTCCTTTATTAAGTTTCAGCACCCTAGTCTCAGAATCAACTACTTCACTCTCCATCTTGATGAAAAATTCTATCCTACTGTGATCACTCATCCCCAAGGGGTCTCACACAACTACATTGCCATTAATTCTGCTCTCAATACACAGAACCCAGTCTAGGATGGCCTGTTCTCTCATTGGTCCCTCAATGTATTGGTACAGAGAACCATCCCAGGAATTCCTCCTCTATGGTACTGTGGCTAATTTGATTTACCCAATCTATATACAGATTAAAATTGCCCATAATTACAGATGTTCCTCTATCACATGCGTCTCTAACTTCCTGTTGAATGCCATTCCCAACATCACCACTGCAGTTTGGAGTCTATATACGATGCCCACTAATGTTTTTTGCCCCTTGGTGTTTCTCAGCTCTACCCATACAGGTTCCACATTGTCAGACCTAATATCCTTCCCCACTATTATGTTGATTCCCTTTAACCAGCATTGCAACTTCACCACCTTTTCTTTTTTGTCTGTCCTTCCTAAATATTGAATACCACTGGACATTCAGTGCCCATCGATGGGCACCCTGCAGCCGTGTCTCTGTATTCATGATTCTATCATACCTGCTTCCATCTATTTGTCCGATTAGTTCATCCGTGTTTTTGCAAATGCTCCGTGTGTTAAAGCACAGTGCCTTTAAGCTTGTCTTTTTAACATTACTTGTGGCCGTTTGAATTTAGCCCTTGGTTTCTCTGCCTATAATTTTTCTTTCTGTCAATTTTGTTTTTGTCCTTGTTTCCTCCTCCTCTGACTCCATCCATAAGTTCCCACCCCCCTGCCCTTTTAGTTTAAACCCTCCCCAGCCACTCTAGTAAATGTACCCCCGAGGGAGTTTCAAATTCATTGGTTTGAGTTTGAGTTTGAAATTGTTAAATTTTATTCAGGATCACAACCAAACAATTCAGACAGCTTATACGTCAATGTTTACAAAAACAACATGAATACAATTCATACATATTTAATATGCCAGCACTGTCAGTACTGGTCAACATTGTCACAGGATTTGTGGCTGTGACAGGCACAGTTGCAGTGAAGACCTGTTTTCAAGCAGGAACATCATATTGATAAGTAATTACTCCTGCAGTGACATCTCTGGAAGCCTTGCCTATCGCAAATACTTTGAACATGTACAATTGCACGAAGGCTGAGTTGTTTCGGTGGAATATCTTCTGCACTCAGTACACTGTACTGAACAAATTCAAACTGATTCTTAGCAAGTTTGCCTTTCGCAATCCCCTTAGCTGTTCCAATTATGCAGCCAGTCCCCCATCTGCTGCCAACACCGCAGCTATAACATTTGCTGTGGTCAAATGCTGACACCAAAAGCCCAAAGTGACCTTGTGCTGTGTGCCACCAACTGCCTGGCTTGCTGTGTAATACCCTGATAAGCCACCTTCCTGGCACATCTGGCAGGATGAAATTCTTCATCAGATTTAAGGTTAACTGTAGTGGATGATCCAGTGGTCAGCTCAGGGTCATTGTACCCTGTGCCAGGACACTGGCCGGGCATGTCCCTCTCTTCCCAAGGGCTTTACTTGCCTTTGTGCCCCCAGAGAGGAATCCCCTTGACTGATTCCCATTTTTCCAAACCTGTTGTAAACCTCGTCGCGTGACGTCATGTTGGCGAGGTTTGAACATTCAGTGAGAAGGGAATCATGTGATGTGGGGGCTTGGTAATCAGATTAAAATGTGTGTAAATCTGTGAAGTGAGGTTCTTGCCCTTTGTGGGTTTGAACCTCATTATTGCTCTGGCGAGAGGCTTGGAAAATCGAGAAATGAGTTCTCGTCGATGAGAATTCCGTTTCCCAATTCTCGAGAGATTTTGCTACCGCGTTGTCATTCTCACTGACAGTGGACACGGGCACAAAATCATCCTCAGAGAGAGAAAGAGAGGCAAAGATAAAAACCTGTAACATATCTTCCCTATAGAAACAGTGGGTGCCTTGTGGTAATGTTATTTGAATTTTTATAGATTAAATACCTTTAGGGACTGTTGCCTAAAGGAGTGCTTATTTGTGAGTCTCTCATGTGGGGGGTGGGGAAATGTTCTGTAAGACTAATTTTAACTGTGTAAATGTAATCATGTGCATTTAATTTTTCTTTTCTTTTGTACATAAATGTTTTAAATTACTATTTAAAATCTCCAAAAGCGTTTTTGTAATTTGTGATTCCTGACTTCTGCACACATATTTTCTCATAGCAAAATACAAGTTGAAAATTGTTGTGATAGCTTGTCAAGTTCCCCTTTGAGAGTTTGTTAGCACAGCAATTACCATCATGCATGCAGAATGAAACCATCATTTCCATTCTTCATAGTCTGCATGTCCACCAGGCCTATTTGACCACATTAATTCAAGCCTTTGACAGACAGAGGATTCACAACTACACTGGTTGCTGTCTCCTGTTTGCAACACTTTTCTATACATCCCTTAGAGTGACTGATGTATTGTCCTATAAGAGATGTGGGATATTTGCATATTTTGAAATCTATTATTGAATCTGCACCCACATAAGAGAGAGTGCATTCTAAATTCTATTGTTTTGCTGGGAAAACATTTATACCTCATTTCATTTCTTGTTCTTTCGCCAAACATCCAGGAATAGGAGCAGCTTGATTCCCTGAATCAGCTTGGAGCATTCCATTACATTCCCGACCGATTTACATTTGGAGTGAAGTTCGTCTTCAGTGGCAGTGCAAAATGGGCAGTGTCAGAATGGCCACCTGATATATCCTTTCCATTGAAACCAGTAAGTGTTCATTCCGATATTGTTTGTTTTGTGCCCACTCCAAGGTTGAATTTCATGCCCACTATGTTCTCAAAGGATCCTATGCAATTATTCCACATAACCTTAATAATCTTTAAAGTTTTCTTCCCTTACGTATTGTACATAGCATAAAGGGTAAGGCAGGTGTAGCTGTACTTCATAATCAGAACATAGTAAGACAGAAGCAGAAGTGGATCATTCAGACCCCCGAACCTGTAACACCATTCAATTAAATTATGATTGATTTGTACATCAAATCCATTGGCCCACTGTTGATCTATATTCATTGATTCCCTGATCTAACAAGGTATTGATCTCAGGCCTGAAAATTTCAGTTGTCCAAACACAGTCTTTTGTGTGATTTCCACTGCCCATTATTTGATAAAGTTCTTATGAGTTCACTCCTAAATAGCTCAGTTCTAATCATGAAATGACGACTCCTTAATTTGGAGTCTACTCCCAGACGAACTATCAAATCCTCAATTAGATTACCACTCAAGCATCTAAACTCAAACTGAACACGAACTAAAGTTTATTCATTGTCAGAATTTAACCCTTTAATCTCTTGCACCATTCTGGTCAACCTGAACGGTATTGTTCAAGTCAGACATCATACAACTGAAGCATGCATCCTCCCCTTTGCACTCCGGTCCTCTGAGATCAGTGTTCCCTGTAAGCTGCCTGTGTGGCTGCACAGCAACCTAGAATTTGGCAGTCCACACGTTGGCCCCTTTAAGTTACTGCATGTGTGTGGTAGCACAAAATAAACATCCGTGCACTCCAGAAGCTTTGTTAGAAGGAACGTTACTTGAAATTTGTACAACACTCCACTTTCTATTATCAGCTCATACGTCTCCAAGTATTTATCGCTCTATTCCTGAGGATAGATTCCAAGAACTTCCTTATAACAGATGCTGATGGAGTGGCATTCGCAATTTTCAAATCCAAAGGCACAATTCCTAAACCTAGAGAGCTTAAAAAAATGATGACTAATACATCTGCAATTTCCTCATATATTTCTCTTAATGTTCTGGAAATAATCATGTTCTCAAGATTTATTCCATTACTGCATTTAATTTACTTTTATTAAATCTGCTAAATTCCTCCTCTTGACTTATATTTTAGCATTAACTCCCTCCACATTGAAAACAAGTACAATGTAGTCACTTAACAAGTATGCCATTTCTAATTGTCAATTTTAGCCTTGTCAGCATTTGTCTTCATTAAGCCCACGTTGCCCTTTGCCACACTTTCACTTAATATAGTTATAAAAACTTCTATGATTAGCCTGGATATCCCCAAAAGCCTTTTTCATATTTCCTCTTTACAGCTCATCACTTTCTTGGGACGGCACGGTGGCACAGTGGCTAGCACTGCTACCTCACAGCACCAGGCACCCAGCTTCCATTCCCACCTTGAGTGACTGTGTGGAGTTTGCACTTCCTCCCCGTGTCTGCGTTGGTTTCCTCCCACAGTCCAAAGATGTGCTGGATGTGCAGGATTGGACATATAAATTTCCCCTTAGGGTGAGGTTACAGGGACGGGAATGAGGCCTAGGTAGGATGGTCTTTCAAAGGCTCAATGCAGACTCAATGGGCCGAATGGTTCTTTCTGTCATGTAGGGATTATATGATTGTTTGTATCCATTTGTTGCTTTTTATAATTCTTCCAATTTGCCTTATCCCCCCTTTTCATTGAACCTATGTGAGATTTTCTTCTAGCTTTCTCTAACTTCATTCAACGACAATAGTTGATTATCTACAGAAGAGGAGTCCAGCCCCTGTGCGTGTACATCTTCCACTATCTTGTTATCATCAGGCAGTAAGTAATCAGTTCCCCCATATCTTGGATCATATGTTGTTCCTTAATAATATCCATTATATTTCCATTGACTGATCACTTACTGAAATCCTTTCTTCGACAGCAGTAATTGCACCTTTATCATTATTGCAACAACCCTTTGTTTCCCAATTTCCCTGTTTGATCTTATAGCTCCAAACCTGTCCAGTTCCTATTGGTTTAGGTAATCGTAGAAAGAGTTTAGCCCCAAATAACGAAAAATGATTGGTACCATAACAGTTTTCTTTTCCCGGTTGAAAGAAATAACATAAAATAATAAAAAATAAAAAATAATAGTAATAAAATAAATAATAATAAATAAATAAAAATAATAATAAAATAATAAATAATAATAAATATTTTTCTTTCGAGAGCGAGCAAAGTTCAAAATGACATTTCCATTATCTGGAAAACTTAAATATTCCATCAGCACACTACAGCTTGCTATGATTTATCTTCCATTTAATGAATTATGTTGCTTCATGGCTTTTAAAGCAGAAGATCTATTTGTCAAAGCTTTCTATCACAGATACCGGAGAGAAACTTGAATTGGGTGTGCTTAATTCATCAGTTCTGAAGAACTGAGAGCCAGGGTGAGACAGCTGGCAGTAAATCTCCTGTTGTTGAATAGACAGCACTCAGGAAGGCAAACATTGAAATGTTCATTAGTTTGTTAAACCACAAAACAGAAAAAAAGGATGGATGTCTGGCTAAGGTTGCCAACTCTGGTTCAGTTTGTTCCTGGAGATTGCAACATGTGACCTCCCACCTCCAATTGTCTCGCGCATTCAAATGCACTCCGCCCCCAGGCAGCACGGTGACACAGTGGTTAACATTGCTGCTTCACAGCACCGAGGGCCCAGGTTTGATCCGGCTCTAAAATGAAAATCGCTTATCGTCACAAGTAGGCTTCAAATGAAGTTACTGTGAAAAGCCCCTAGTCGCCACATTCCGGCGCCTGTTCGGGAGGCTGGTACAGGAATTGAACCCACGCTGCTGGCCTGCTTTGGTCTGCTTTAAAATCCAGCTATTTAGCCCTGTGCTAAACCACTATCTGGGGGGAATTTGCACATTCTCCCCGTGTTTGCATGGGTTTCACCCCCACAACCCAAAGATGTGCAGGGTAGGTGGATTGGCCATGCTAAATTGCCCCTTAATTGGAAAAAATGAATTGGGTACACTAAATATATTTTAAAAACTGGACTCCGCCCCCAAATCTCCTGTACTTTTATAACTACCAAACAAGAATGTTGAAAGAAAATGGGGAAAACATATTTGCCCTTGCCCTCTTTCTTAGAAGTTGTTTGAACTGGATTTGATTTGTTTATTGTCACATGTACCGAGGTAAGTTGAAAAGTATTTTTCTGCGAGCAGCTCAAATAGATCATTTAGTACATGAAAATAAAAGAAAATAAAAAGAAAATGCCTAATAGGGCAACACTAAGGTACACAATGTAAATACATGGGCACCAGCATCGGGTGAAGCATACAGAGGTGTAGTATTAATCAAGTTAGTCCGTAAGAGGATCGTTTAGGAGTCTGTTAACAGTGGGGAAGAAGTTGTTTTTGAATCTGTTTGTGTGTTTTCTCAGACTTTTGGTATCTCCTGCCCGCTGGAAGAAGTTGGAACAGTGAGTAAGCCGGGTGGGAGGGGTCTTTGATTTTGCTGCTTTCCTCAGGCAGCGGGAGGTGCAGATATAGTCAATGGATGGGAGGCAAGTTTGTGTGATGGACTGGGCTGTGTTCACGACTCTCTGAAGTTTCTTGCGGTCTTGGGGTGAGCAGTTGCCATACCAGGCTGTGATACAGCCGGATAGGATGCTTTCGATGGTGCATCTGTAAAAGTTGGTAAGAGTCAGTGTGGACATGCTGAATTTCCTTAGTTTCCTGAGGAAGTATAGGCGCTGTTGTGCTTTCTTGGTGGTAGCGTCGACGTGGGTGGACCAGGACAGATTTTTGGTGATGTGCACCCCTAGGAATTTGAAGCTGTGAACCATCTCCACCTCGGCCCCATTGATGCAGACAGGGGTGTGTACAGTACTTCGCTTCCTGAAGTCAATGACCAGCGCTTTAGTTTTACTGGCATTGAGGGAGAGATTGTTGTCATTGCACCACTCCACTCGGAGGCATGAGGACAATATGGGGACAACCACATACCTGGTTGTGCGAAAGATGTTAAATGGCAGTAACATGACCTTCCTTTATTCTGCCAATGATGACTTGTTATGATTATGAAGAATTTAATGATTTAATTCTAATCTTCTAAATAAATTGAAGAACTGAGGAGTCATAGTGATATTACTAACAATAGCTTCTCGTGTCAGGTGCGTACATTTATAAAAGCACTTATCAAGTCAATGTCAGGTTCTTAACAACGATTGTCAAAAACAGATCCACTTCCATATATATCCAAGAGCAGGTAAAAACCATTTGAAGAGATATTATATGAATTTATGATTTTCTAAATGCCAATGGGCTAATCCATAACAATTACTTTCAATTATAATTAGAGCAAGCAAATTTACAAATTAAAAACAAGCTTAAAAGATGGTGGAAACTTTTTTATGGAAAGGATAAAATGTACAAAAGAGATATATTGAAACAGCAGACTGAGAAAATTCAAAAGGGGGTAACTTTTAAATAGAACTATCACGCAATAATTTATACGAGAGGAATAGAGCAATATAACAAGCAACATTCAACTGATCACTAAAAATGATGACAAGGTTTACAAGGCAGCCTGACTTGGTTTCTGTGGTATTAAGGGTTGACAGTGGGATATGCTAATGTACGATGTAGATGATGATGTACCACTGACATCAGTCAGTCATGCGTTATTCTCTCTCATTCTCTCTCTTAGCAGTGCCTTCTGTTTAACCTGTTTACAATAACAAAAAACATACCCAATATCTTAAACCCCCTATACAAGGCACCCCTCCACCACAACCCCCACCTTAACGGTCAACGGTAACTAGCTCTCCAAAATGCAAAATGAACAAACCCCAACTCTTGTGGAACCCATCACTCACGCACCCCCCCCCCCCCCCCTCGCCCCACCCCACACCCTGCCTTAGGGCAAATTTCACCTTCTCCAGGGCTAAGAACTCCATTAGGTCCCCAGCTACACCAAGGTACAGGGTAGAGAAGCTGACCTCCACCCCAACAGAACCCGCCTGCGAGCAATCAGCGAGGCAAAGGCTAAAACATCTGCCCCCGCACCTGTCTGCAACTCCGGCAGATCCGACACCCGGAACAAGGAACCGGACTCCACATCTACATACAAAACTGTCGAGGTGGTGCTAAAAGCTGACCAAATCCTCTCCAGCTTCGGGCAAGTCCAGAACATATATACATAATTAGCCAGTCCCCTCCCATACTGCTCACAGATGTCCTCTACCCCCGCAAAGAGCCAGCTCACCCTTGACTTCGAGGGTACGCACTGTGCACCACCTTCAGCTGCATCAACCCAGGTGATTCCTCCTGATTCGGCACCACCCTGGATCCCTCTCCCAACCTAAAGTGCTGCCGGAATTGCCTCCAAATCTTCAGCGTGGCCACCACCACAGGACTTCCCAAATACGTCCCTGGAGCCAACGGAAGCTGAACCATCATGTTCTACAGTTGGATCTTAGCAGGATCACTCCAGTTGCACGTGGACGCTACCCCCCTGACCCCTACCACACAGGCCGTGAATGTTTCCCATCCCTGCCATACACTAAAACCCGAGATAGTTACCGATACACCGACCTGGTGTGACAAGTTCATCACCTGGTATTTCCTGTCCTACATTGTGGAAGCACTGTTAGTACTGGCAATACTCTGCAGTGTCGTTCAGACCCTTAGACTCAGGAATGGTGGAGGAAAGCCTCCCCGCACCCCGGTACACACCCTCAGGTCCCCTATTTTTGGACTTCAACAAACCCCGCAACCCCTTTAAGTGAGTTAAAGTACATCCGTTTTTGTGTGTGTTTGTTTTGTTTTAATAAAGAAATGTAAAACTCTGCCAAGCCAGAGAGACCTGTGTTGCTGCTAATGTACAGTTTAAAATGTTGTAAATTATTTTGATTGATTGAGGTTAGTTTAGTTAAGGACAGTTAGAGGTTCCAGATTTTTTATTTTTGTAATGTATGCCTGAATGTCATAGCACCCCGTAGAATTTTATAATGATGCATGTACATAAAATAATTTAGGTAAAAGTTGCAATTCATAGGACAGAGCAGTGTAGAGCCTGTCAAGTGCTTATGGGTACCCGACTTGTGAGGAGAATGAAGACGACGCGGTAATGTGATACTTCACGCTTTGCATTGAGGATCAAAAGGAGGGTGTGTAGCCATCTGGGATGGCCACTTCCCGAATACAAAATGGACATTTGCAAAGATTGCAGGGAAATATGGACAATGTTAAGAAAGCAAGCAGGCACAGAGCTTGTCTGCATATTGGAGAAACAGCTCCCAGAGAGACCAAAACTGTAGGCTCATTAGCATATGGATGGCCCATCTCCAGGAACAAAGGAAGATACTTAAGTAACCGATCTGACACCAGACCTCGCGGCGCCAGTTCCTCAAACCGAAAGCAGAAAACAAAGCAGGCCAACGGCCACCTAGGACATGCCCAGCCATCAGGGCACCCACCCCTTTATTGGTCAGGATCAATGCGAATGATCAAGAAATGGCCCAATTGATTGGGGCCAAGTTCAAGGCCCGCCCAAAAGCGCGCGAAGCCCCCTTCGGGTATAAGAAGAAAGGCCCAAGAGAGAATCGCTCTCTTGGAAATGGCTCTCAAAGTGGAGAGACCCTTCCACCAGCTACACCAGAAGCAAGTAAGTCCAAGGTCAACACGCGCTACCAGACGGACGACCTTAGCTGTTCCCCTCTACCACTTTGACCCCAGCAGCCTCAGATCCGAACAACGGCCATTGTTCCTCTGACTGAGTGGGCGCCCGAGGCTTTAGCAGTAGTGATAGTTTAGTCTGTAGTATTTCGTGCATGAGTAGATATTGCTGTGTGTGTAAATAAATAGTATTGACTTTGAACTAACTAACTGGTGTACCGGCTCTTTGATCAGTATTTGGGTTTGAACCTTGTGGCGGTATCGAAAGATACCTGGCGACTCTAAAGCAAACGTAATTGGAATTAAGGAAGGCGACCATATTGACCGCCATATTTAGAAACAACCAAAGAGAGCAACACCACTTACTCCAAAGCGGTGGAGCTCCTGAAGGGACATTACGTTCGACCAGTCAATCAACTATACACCAGGCACCTCCTGGCCACGAGACAGCAACTCCCCGGGTAGTCTCTGGACGATTTCTGGCATGCCCTGCACATTCTAGGTAGGAACTGTGACTGCCAAGCAGTTTCGGCAGTCCAGCACACAGAACCTTTAATTCAAGATGCTTTTGTTACGGGCATGAGGTCTGCGTACGTCCGCCAGCGGCTACTGGAAGGGAGTACGCCTGATCTTGCGGGAACCAGGCAGCTCGCTACCTCTTTGAAGTGGCCTCCCGTAGCGTCCAGTCATATGCGCGTGACCGCGCGGCACCCTCGTGGGCATCATGGGCCCCACCAGCTGCCGACTCCAGCTCACCGCAAGCCTGCGCCACACGGAAGCCAGCCAACCCTGGGGGGCCCAAGTGCTATTTTTGCGGGCAGAACAAACACCCCAGGCAGTGCTGCCCGGCACAGAGCGCAACCTACAAGGATGTGGGAAGAAGGGACACTTTGTTTCTGTTTGCCAGGCCCGGTCGGTCACCGCTGTTTCCAGGCCCGGCGTTCCTGCACCCCGCCACGTGCGACCCAGGGGCGCCACCAGCTTCCTCATCACCAGCCACGTGCGGCCCGTGGGTGCCACCATCTTCTTCACCGCAAACATGTGCGGCCCGTGGGCGCTGCCATCTTTGATGACTCCCGCCATGGGCGCCACCATCTTCGGCGCCATTTTGGACAGCGTCTCAGGAACCCTGCTCGTCTGGCCGTCCATCGCCTGCCGCTACCTCCACCACCGCTGACCAGCCAGGGGCCTCCCAGCCTCTGCCGCAGCTCGCCTCGATCACCCTGGACCAGACCCGGCCCCGCAACCTCGCGACCACAACAACGATGGTGAAGATCAATGGGCACGAGACAACCTGCCTTTTTGACTCCGGGAGCACGGAGAGATTCATCCACCCTACTACGGTAAGGCGCTGCTCCCTCCCGGTCCACCCAATCACCCAGAAAATCTCTCTGGCCTCTGGATCCCATTCTGTAGAAATCCGGGGGGCACTGCATCGCGACCCTCACCGTCCAAGGCGTAGAGTTTAGCAACTTCCGGCTCTATGTCCTCCCCCACCTCTGCGCTGCCCTGTTACTCGGCCTGGACTTCCAGTGCCACCTCCAAAGCTTAGCCTTAAAATTCGGCAGACCCCTACTCCCCCCTCACCGTGTGCGGCCTCACGACCCTTAAGGTCGACCCACCTTCCCTGTTTGCAAACCTCACCCCGGATTGCAAACCCGTCACCACCAGGAGCAGACGGTACAGTACCCAGGACAGGACCTTCATCAGGTCGGAGGTCCAACGGCTTCTGCGGGAAGGGGTCATTGAGGCCAGCAACAGCCCCTGGAGAGTTCAAGTGGTAGTAGTAAAGACTGGGGAGAAGCACAGGATGGTCATTGACTACAGTCAGACCCCCCCTCCAATGCATATCTGACATGGGCAATCAGATTGCGCAGTATCAGGTCTTTTCCACAGTGGACCTGAAGTCCGCCTACCACCAGCTCCCCATTCACTTGGAGGATCACCAATACACTGTGCTCGAAGCAGTTGGCCGCCTCCATCACTTCCTTAGGGTTCACTTCGGCGTCACTAATGGGGTCTCGGTCTTCCAGTGAGTGATGGACCGAATGGTTGACCGGTACGGACTGCGGGCCACCTTCCCATATCTAGATAATGTCACCGATCAGCGGCCATGATCAGCAGGACCACGACGCAAACCTCCAAAAATTCCTCCAGATCGCCAAACTCCTTAATCTCACGTACAATAAGGAGAAATGCATGTTCTGCACCAACCGCTTAGCCATCCTTGGCTATGTCGTGGAAAATGGAGTTCTCGGGCCCGACCCCGACCACATGCGCCCCCTCATGGAACTCCCACTCCCCCACTGCCCCAAGGTCCTGAAACGATGCTTGGGTTTTTTTTCCTACTATGCACTAATTATGCAGACAAGGCCCGCCCACTCATTCAGTCCACTGTTTTTCCCGACGGCTGAGGGCCGCCAGGCCTTCAACCGCATCAAGGCAGGCATCGCCAAGGCCACGATGCACGCGGTGGACGAGTCCCTCCCCTTTCAGGTCGAGAGCGATGCATTGGACGTAGCTCTGGCCGCCACCCTCAACCAGGCGGGTAGGCCCGTGGCCTTCTTCTCCCGTACCCTCCATGCCTCCAAAATTTGGCACTCCTCTGTCGAAAAGGAGGCACAAGCCATTGTGAAGCTGTGAGACAGTGGAGGCATTACCTGGCCAGCAGGAGATTCACTCTCCTCACTGACCAATGGTCGGTTGCCTTCATGTTCAACAACACACAGCGGGGCAAGATCAAAAACGACAAGATCTTGAGGTGGAGGATCGAGCTCTCCACCTATAATTATGAGTTTTTGTATCGCCCGGGGAAGGTCAACGAGCCAACTGACGCCCTATACCGCGGTACATGTGCCAGCGCACAAGTGGACCGACTCCGGCCTCTCCACTATGACCTAGCCACCCGGGGGTCACCCGGTTCTTCCATTTCGTCAAGGCCCGCAACCTGCCCTACTCCATTGAGGAGGTCAGGACCGTCACCAGAGACTGCCAGGTCAGCCCAGAGTGCAAGCCACACTTTGTAGCCACCTGGGTTGGCCAACTCCCAACGTAAAATGGAGGACAGCAAAGGCTGAAGGGAAATTTAGCCAACACAGGCAGAAACTAGCAGGTGCAAGTTACTGTGTATTAAACTCTGCAAAAGCCCAGACAGCATCGATACAAGCAGCCATCTGCATAATAATGTAGCAGCCATCTACATACTAATGAGCGATCCCCAGGAACATTCAAAACATTTGGGATAAACAAAGCCAAGTCAGACTCCACGACGCCAGCAGGAGCCAACACAAAAGAGGTTAACGGACACCTCAAGACCGCCCATCGATCAGGGAACCGCTCCAGTATTGGAGAAATCGAACCAAGCGATTGGAACGAAGTCCAATCACTTGGAACCAGGTACAGGGTCCGCCCCGAAAGGCGGGAAGCCCCTGGGGACTATAAAGTTAAGCCCCCAAGTTTAAATCGTTCTTCTTGACCGTGTCACTCAGCAACGCGAACCAACCCTTGATAGTGACCGGTGCAGCTGCCGTCGATATCCAGTGAGTCTTAAGTCAACGCTCGCGACGAGATAGGCGCTCCTAGCTACCAATCCGTACCAACTTCGAATCCCGCAGACTCTGAACCCGAACGAAAGACCATTTGTTCCCCTGACCCGCTGGGCCAGTCCGAAGCTAAGTATAGGCCTGTTAGTTGTAGAAGTAGCTTAGAAGTAGAATTTGTGCATGAATAGCGAATACTGTGTATAATATATGTGCTTTGATTTGAATCTTACTAATCGGTGTATTGAGTTATTGATCATTACTTGGACTTGAACCTCGTGGCGGTATCATAAAGATACCTGGCGACTAGAGAGCAAAGGTTATAAAACAAAGCAATTGAACCAACCAAAAGTTAGCAACATATTTTTTTTGTTCTTTTCCTTGTTTTTCTTTGTTCTTTAGGACCCACACTTTTTTAGCTGACAACCTACAGTACCCCGGAACCCCCCATGAATGTGAAATTATATCTCCACACCACAACATAGGCCCCTTTATTGCTAAAACACCCCCCAGAAAGATAGGTAGTTCAACCCAGAGCCACAAGCACACAGACACGTGTGAACCCACAAAGAAAAATGTGGATGGATCTTCCACAATATTAGAAGGGAAGCGTATAACAGGATGCAGTATTTATGTCGAGGAAGCGCAGGGACGCGCCCTAGAAGAAATAGCAATAAAACTTCCAGGACACTTAGGCGCGCAGGCAGCAGAACTTGTGGCCATCGCATACATAGTGGAACACCCAGATTTCTTCCCCAGCCCAGCAGACATATATTTGGACAGCCTCTATGTCTGCAACAGCCTTACGGAATTCCTACCCCTGTGGACAGCAAGAGGATTTGTTTCCGCAGACGGAAAACCCCTCCCTTCAGCCCCATTGCTCCGTCACATTTTGGAGAGAGCACAGAACAGGACTTTTGGGATAGTCAAAGTTCGTAGTCACCATCGTTCCTCCCCCCCTGGAAATGTATAAGCCGACGCACTAGCTAAAGCAGGTTCCAGGCACGGATATTTTTGGACACCCCCCCCCGAAAGCGCACCAGTGAATGCAGTTCAGGTCTCGCAGACTAATATCGAGGATTTAGTGCAGGCCCAGAAGCAGGACAGCAATCTCAGGGAGATTTTGAAAGGAAACTATCCAGCACCCTATGATACGTTTAAAAATGCTCTGACCACACATGACGGTGTGGTGTTAAAAGACACCCTTTATGTGGTTCCTGAACAGGACAGGAATCAACTGATTTGTTTATTCCATGACGGTCATGGACATCAGGGAATCGATCCCACTACAGCCCACCTCAGGCAGCTCTGTTGGTGGCCAAGTTTAAAGGATTATGTAAATCACTACATTGAGAATTGCCTTATCTGTGCCCAGAATAATCCGGACAGGTACGCAAAAAAGGCTCAGCTCAGTCACACCCGACCCGTTAATGGCCCCTGAACTAACCTCCAGATTGATTATATAGGATCATTGCCCCCTTGCAGGAATGGTTATAAATATGTACTTGTGGTGATGGACATGTTTACAAAATGGGTGGAAGCATTCCCATCCAGAACGAACGCGGCAAAGACCACAGCCAAGATTTTAATCCACCACATCTTTACGAGATGGGGGCTCTCCCGCAGCATTGAATCCGACCAAGATTCCCATTCCATGGGATGTGTCACGAAGAATGTCCTCACGATATTTGGCATTACCCAAAAATTCCACATTGCATACCACCCACAGTCAAGTGGTATCGTGGAGCGCATGAATCGGACCCTAAAATCAACCCTCAGAAAAATGGCCCAGCAAAACAACACCACTTGGGACTCAGTCCCCCCTTTTGCGCTGATGTTTCTGCGAAATACAGTTTCAACTTCCACAGGTTACACCCCACACACTCTCATGACCGGATGCCCCATGAAAGGCACAGAATATTTATTAGGATTAGATTTGACCAGCCCCGAAGTGACGGCCCTCACACACGAGAACGCAGTCAAACAATTAGTGGAGAATGTTAAAACAGCTCAGCTCGCAGCCGCAGTGAAATTGGGCACAAGAAAGAAACAGAGCAAGGCCTGTTTCGATAAGACAGTGCATGTGACTGAGTTCAGTGTAGGACAGCAAGTCATGCTCTCTGTATACAACCCCAGCACATTCCTGTCACCTAAGTATTCGGGTCCGTACACCATTGCGGACAAAGTAAGCCCTTCCGTCAACAAAATAAAGTACCCCAATGGAAAGACTGCGTGGTTCCATATCAACCAGATGAAGGCATATGGAACACAGTCTAACCACGCACACCACGTCATGCTCGACGCAGCAGACTACGCCCCGCCCCCAGCCAACGTAACCATACCCTCCCCCAACACGTCCAGCCCAGCCACGGACTCAACCCCGACTCCACCACCGAAATATAGACTCCGCCCCGGAATGCCCACAGACTGCAGCAGCAGCGACTGTGACTCAGGCAATAGCCACAGCACACCTCCCTACTATCCCCATGCAACAGGACCGACACCCAGCGAATCCGACCACGATTCGAGTGATCCTTTCACGATCACTTTCCTAAACAAACCCCATCACCGACCACCGACCTACAATGACGACCCCAATTCTGTCCCCACAGAACTAGACACCACCTTTTCGCACCGAGATAATTCATACAGACTCGTCCGAAACGACGAGAGCGATCCCAGATCATACCAAGCAGCCCTATCAGCCCTGATACACTCGAGAGTTTGGCATCCGGGAGAAGATGAGTCTGACTCCCGAAACGAGAACCCCTTTGCGATCCTGTTCACAACCGATAACTGAGGTGTCCACATGATGTTTTAAAAGGAATCTCTTGGGAGAAACGGTGTCCTTTCTGATGGAACCTGCAGCATATTTATATTGTTTGTAGTGTTTTTTTAAATGTTGTATATTAGACCGGAAAATCTTTTTCCACGGCCCCACCACACCACCCTTCTGACGCCAACTGGCAATCAGAGAAACTAGTTTAGCCGGATGCTAGTTCAGCGGAACTCGTCTGTCGACTGAAACGCAGACCCCCGTTCGTAACTGGTTCGAGGGAAGAACCAATATGGCAGCCCACCACGATGACTACATTTCTTGCCCGTTCTTGTCGGTTGCTCAGGCAGTGGAGAGACGGCATTGGGACCCGCCCTGCCTGGGAACCCCCCTCTGGTTAGCTACGCTCGGGTAGGGCACACATGGCATTGGTCGCCGTCCTACCCGGGGACTCCATCCAAATCTTACCCGCCGTGGCCCATACGCACCTCATTTCGGCACGTTTTGTTCAAAGAAGTTTTGTTTTGATTTCAGGTAACCCTTAGGTTGCCAACCCTCTGCTATTTACATCCTCAAACATTTGGATGGTAAACCGCACAGTCTGCGAGACGGCTCGCACTGGTTCAGTATTTGTAAGTGTGTCTTGTCCGGAATATTCGGTTTTTGGAGAAAAAAAAATGTTTTAAATGAGGGAGTCACACATAGTGTCTAATTATAAAGGGAGTAATTGGCACTAAAGGACAGACAGGTTATCATACGAGATATTAAACCAAGATAGTAACAGACACTATGCTTGATCCCACAGAACTCTAAAAGCTCCAGGACCAGAGAAGAGAAGAGAAAAGAGAAGAAGAACCATGAGGACATCCTCTGCTTGGCTCATAACCCTAATGGACATTTGGTTGCGCGCGAACGTGAACCCCCTGACCTCAACCCCCCCCCAGCCGTTAATGATTCACTTCCCCACAGTACCCAGAGCCCAGTCACAAGCGACACCACACCATCTTGGTGTGACAGGTTTATAACCTGGTACTCCCTGTTCCTACTTGATAGAATCCCTCTTGGTATTGGCGATACTCTGCTGCATCGTGCAGACTATTCATCTGTGAAAATGGAGAAGGAGAGCCTACCGTGCTCGCACCCCGGTATATAGGATAAGATCCCCTATTTTCGGACATGACCAGACCCCCGACCCCCGCGATCTATAATAAAGAGCATTCGTTTGCGATTTGTTGTAAATAAAGAAATGTTCATGAGCAATTGTACAATCCTGAGCTTGACTGCCAGGCCAGAAAATGTGTATAAAACTGCTATGATTTTGTTTGTATGGTTTAGGAAGTTAGTGTGATGAAATGTTTGAGTGAGTGTAGTTTATTAAGAATAGTTAGAGGTTCCGATTTTCTTGTTTTGTAATGCATGTCCCTGTTTGACATAACGCCCCTCAGAATTGTCAGCTAAACATTTTTTGCATAGCTATGGTCAGTGTAGAGGCCATAGAAGAGTGCTCACCGGGTCAGGGAATGAAAAACAACGCAGTTATGTGATCCTTCACGCTTCGTGTTAGGATCACAAGGAAGGAGTGTAGCCACCTGGGTTGGCCAACCCCCGACGTAAAATGGAAGACAGCAAAGGCTGAAGGGAAATTCAGTCAACACAGGCAGAAACTAGCAGGTGCAAGTATTAAACTCTGCAAAAGCCCAGACAGCATCGATACAAGCAGCCATCTGCATAATAATGTAGCAGCCATCTACATACTAATGAGCGATCCCCGGGAACAATCGAAACATTTGGGATGAACAAAGCCAAGTCAGACTCCCCGGTGCACCGGCTCATCAGGGGGTGCCCTTCATCAATAGGAAGGGCTTCCATTCCCTGAATGTGCAGTTGGTATGCAACCATCAGTTGCACATCATTCCCCTCTGCGCCCAATGCCCAGGCAGTGTGCATAACTCTTACATTCCACAAGTACATTCCACAAGTACATTCCACAAGCTGCCCGTGGGGCAGCACCGTAGCCTTGTGGATAGCACAATTGCTTCACAGCTCCAGGGTCCCAGGTTCGATTCCAGCTTGGGTCACTGTCTGTGCGGAGTCTGCACATCCTCCCCGTGTGTGCGTGGGTTTCCTCCGGGTGCTCCGGTTTCCTCCCACAGTCCAAAGATGTGCAGGTTAGGTGGATTGGCCATGATAAATTGCCCTTAGTGTCCAAAATTGCCCTTAGTGTTGGGTGGGGTTACTGGGTTATGGAGATAGGGTGGCGGTGTTGACCTTGGGTAGGGTGCTCTTTCCAAGAGCCGGTGCAGACTCGATGGGCCGAATGGCCTCCTTCTGCACTGTAAATTCTATGATTCTATGATTCTGGCATACTTGTCGGCCCGCGGCACCTTTAAGGTACCCCCTCGGGTGAGGGGTTGGCTCTTGGGTGACAATGGATATCCTCTGAGGTCTTGGCTAAAGATGCCAGTCCGGAGGCCACAGGCCAACATGGAGAACTGCTATAACGATGCCCATGCAGCAACCAAGAGTGTCATTAAGCGGTGCATCAGCATCCGAAAGATGTGGTTTCAATACCTGGACCGCTCTGATGGGGCTCTCCAATATAGCCCAGGAGCGTCTCTAACATCGTGCTGACCTGCTGCATCCTTCATAATATTGTGATGCAGAAGGGGGACATGTTGGAGGAGGAAGAAGAACGCCAGGCCGCATCTGATGAGGATGATGGCCAGGAGGACCAGGGCATGGAACCCAAGCAGCCAGAGCAAGCTGCCGAAAGTGTACCAGAGCCATCGTACACAGGACTACCTCATCACCTCCTGATGTTCCAACTAAGAGTTCTGGCCCCTTGCAGCTCTGCTCCCCTGTTCCACCTCTCCTTACTGTCCCCTTGCCATCCCCTTCCAAGTGGTGCCCACGTCCCTATAGCCTCCCACATCCTCCCCTGTCCCTCCTCATTTCACTCCATCCCATCCCTCCCAACAGCTCCCTTTCTCCCCTCCGAGGGTCCCACCTGCTTATTACCAGGTGTTGGCTGGGGGTTGGAGGAATCAGCGGATCTTGTCCATGGGATGGAGGATGATGACGACTTGCTGTGTGACAAGCTCTGGTGCTCCGCATCATTTGACAAAGTCTGACTCAGGCCTGCAGGATCACATTCCGTGTCCACCCGGGTGATCCCTGCATGTGTGCTGGCCATTCCATCTCACAGGTCCATGTATCCTTTGGGGGGCCAGGGGGGCAGCTATGGAGATGGTAAGCGGTGATGGGCCACTCACTGGATAAGCTGTTCTATAAGGCACCCTCACACTTCTGTACCCGTTTCCTTCCGCCTCTGAGAGTGACCCAAGGTGGAACATCCAATTATCTTGGGGGCCCTGACCCGTGCCATCCTCCAACACCCACACCCCACACCACCAACCTCCCACACCACCCGCCCAGCCTTCACATCCTTCAGACAGAGGATTGAGGCAGGTCGCAATTTTTATTCAAAGGTGTTTAATAGTGACTATTTACATTATTACGCCCTGACCCCACCTCTAAACTATATGCTGTTCCTATGCCAAATTAATTGGTGTCTAACTTCCTTATCTTACATGGCCTACCGTTCCTTCTAGGTGTGACCCCAGACAGCACATCATATGTGGAGGCAGCCTGCTGCATATCTCGCCCTATGACCTGCGATGCCTTTGGTGGGCATTCTCTGAACTTTTGCCACCCTGCTCTGCCCACTACCCATCAGATTGCCAGTGTCAGATGGGGGGATTCAGCGGCGCTCAGGTGTTCTAGCACCTCCACTGCACGGACCCCATCACTTTCTCCTCCCTTGAGTTACCTGATGGCTTCTGGGCTATTCCATGGGATGGAAGTGAGGCCGGAGTGAGCTCCGGAGGCTCCCTTGTCACCTGGTGCTGCCAATCCTGGAGGCCCACTCTCATCTCAACCAGGGATTTGATGCCCTCAGCCATAGAGCACTGAGACTTACACATGTCCCTCAGCGGGTGAATCATGTCCCTCAGTGCCTTGGTCATGTCCGTCTGTTCCTGGCCCAGGTCAGTTAGCACCCATCCAATGACCCTTTGTGACTGGGCCAAGCTCTGGAGCGCAGAAGCAATGTCCATGTGGGCCCGGTACATGTCTGCCTGTGACTGGGCTCTCCTATCCTGAGTCTCAGCCACCAGCCGCACAGTGTACCCCAAACCTTTCACGTCTTGACCTGTGGCTGTGACTTTCTCACCCAAGGCTTCCACAGCAGATGTCACCTGTTCAGTGTTGGACTGGGTACCACGCATTGTTGGCACCATCTCCCACTGGTAGGCACTTGAAGGTTGCTAACACGCCCTCCTGTTGACCCTGGCTCTGCATCTGCATCTCCAACAGTGATGGGATCCTTTTTTCCAGAAGCGGGAGACCTGTGTGGACTACTGCTGATTCCTGGGATTGGGCAGCCCTCTGTCTGCCCGATCACTTGGAAGTTCCTACCTTCGCCAGATGTTCTGCAGCATGTGTGACATGTGCACCAGAAGGTGACCCAGGAGCCTCTTCAGTAATATGACCAATTGAGGTGGGTTGGTGGAAGGTGCAGATGAGGTGCAGTGCTGAAAAGTTGGTGTCGTCCCCAGGCTTGTCCTCCGGGGTGTGCTGAGGTTGTGCCTGGGTGCGAGAAACCTTGGATGGGCCGGCTCCATCGGATGGCGATCCTGCAAGACAAAGGACAAGATACATGGTGAGATCTTGGGAAGGAGAGGTCCAGGGGAGACGGATGTCTCGCTTGCTATAGGGACATCACATTGCACTAGGGCCATTTGGTTGTCACTTGCCAACCTCTGCCTTAGAATAGAATCACTATAATACAGAAGGAGGCCATTCGGCTCATCGAGTCTGCACTGACTCTCTGAAAGGGTCCCTGGGGTCAGGCCCCACCCTATCCCCTTGACCCAGTAACCCCACCTAACCTAACATTTTAGACACTAAGGGGCAACTGATCATGGCCAATCCACCTAACCTTCTCGTCTTTGGACTGTGGGAGGAAACTGGAGTATCGGGAGGAATCCCACACAGACACATGGAGAATGTGCAAACTCCACAAAGACAGTCACCCGAGGCCGGAATTCAACCATGGGTCCCTGGCGCTGTGAGGCCTTGGAGATAGCCCTTTCTTCAACCTCCCCGGCTGGCTCAAGCGCCCTCTGCTCGGCAGCGGTGGGAACCCTTAGGTCTGGCAGGTACCCTCTGGTCTTCTCCTATTCCCAGCAATTACGGGCCTACCTTTCCCAGTGGGCACATAAAGGACTTCTAGCACAGTGGCACAGTGATTAGCACAGTTGCTTCACAGCTCCAGGGTCCCAGGTTCGATTCCTGGCTTGGGTCACTGTCTGTGTGGAGTCTGCACATTCTCCCTGTGTCTGCGTGGGTTTCCTCCGGGTGCTCCGGTTTCCTCCCACAGTCTAAGATGTGCAGGTTAGGTGGATTGGCTGTGCTAAATTCCCCTTAGTGTCAAAAGGTTCGGTGGGGTTATTGGGTTACGGGGATAGGATGGAGGTGTGGGCATAGGTAGGGTGCTCTTTCCAAGGTCCAGTGCAGACTTGATGGGCTGAATGGCCTCCTTCTGCTCTGTAAATTCCATGATTTATGATTAAATGTGTGGGAACAATTGTACTAAAAAATTACAATTGAAAAAGAGTGGCACAGTGGTTAGCACTGCTGGCTCACAGCGCCGGGGACGCGGGTTCAATTCCAGTCTTGGGTAACTGTGTGGTGTTTGCACGTTCTCCCTGTGTCTGTGTGGGTTTCCCCCCACTGCCCAAAAATGTGCAGGTGGATTGGCCATGCTAAGTGCTCAACAGTGTCCAAAAAGTTAGTTGGGGTACATGGGTTATGGGAATTGGGTGGGGCATGGGTCTAGGTAGGGTGCTTTTTCAGAGAGTCAGTACAGACCCAATGGGCTGAATGGCCTCCTTCTACTCTGTAGTGATTCCATGACATGGTGAGACGCTTGGACACGAGTTTCACGAGGGGTCAGTAGCTGGTGGCCTGTGTGTGCAGGGCACCTGGCCAAAGGGGACGATACCGATATTGGGGTTTGGTGCAGGGTGGGATGTAAGAGGGATGCAGGTAGATGAATTTTGATTGGCCTGTATGTGAGTGGGGGAAGGGGTTAATGAGTGAGGGACAGGTGTGATGCCAGTGGCACAGAGGTGGTGACTTATGAAATTGCTCATCTTTTAATGGCACCGCGTGCCAGTTCACCTGGTGAGGCTCACAGCACCACTGCCACCTCAACCCACACCCGGTTGACATTGGTGGGCGGTAGCCTCCTGCCCACGCTGAGGAAAAATGTGTCCCGCATCTCCTCCATCGCATCTAGCATCCTGTCAAGCTCAGCATCGGTGAACTGGGGGGCCATCTTCTTGGCTGGACAGGAAGTGTGTGGGGAGTAGAGTGTTTATAAGCAGCTCCAGTTTGTCAAGCTCTCCTGTGTCAATTCTGACCCCAGCGAATCTGACGCTGGCGGGAATTAGAATTGTTCTAGATTCAGGTGGGCAGAATGCTGGCCCATTAGCATGTCCTGAATTTCTCCGGAACTAGCGCCCCCAACGGGAACACAAA
This sequence comes from Scyliorhinus torazame, assembly GCF_047496885.1. Taxonomy (NCBI): domain Eukaryota; kingdom Metazoa; phylum Chordata; class Chondrichthyes; order Carcharhiniformes; family Scyliorhinidae; genus Scyliorhinus; species Scyliorhinus torazame. The sequence goes on from NC_092713.1 coordinate 67,451,557, forward strand.
ACACATTCAGTCCCAGCATCAATACTTAGGGCGGGTTTCTCCATTTCGCCAGCTGGTTAATGAGGTTTCCCATTGTGGGACAGCCCCACGCCATCAGGAAACCCCCGGACTGCCGGCAAAACGGAGATGTCCGACAGCGGAGAATTCAGCCCTTAATTTCTCAAGTGCAGAACCCCGCCCATTTTATAAACCTTTCTGTGGGGAAATCTCCTATGATTTTGACATGCTTCTGGGGTCATGAAAATTGTGACAAATTTCTGTGGATCCCTCCATCCACCTTGCCCCAAATAACCCCCCTCCTACCCTCACACCCCTCTCACCGTAATTCAGGCGAGACAGTCTCAGCTCTTCCAATGCTATAGATACAGAAGCAGGGGATGGGGGTGGCGCTGGGGTTGGTTTCTAACACTCAGATGAAACAATGCAGGAAAATAATGGAGTCTGGTAACAAAGGGACAGAAAGATGATAGGTAACAAGACAGAAATGGCATGGGAATATTGTTTCACACTTCCAACTGAATAATAGACAAACAGATTTTGATTTGAAAGAGAGAGATGGCAAGAAAGGTACTGAATTGGCAGGCAAAGCGGTCATGAAGATAAGAAGAAATCCAGAGCTTTGGCATTGAAAAACATGTTGTAAATAATGTTACAGTCACCTGAAGGGATGTCACATCTTTAATAAATGTCAGTGTTCCACAGAAGATGATCTCAATATGGAGTCTGGTTTCCAATCTCATAATGAATGGAATCATTTCATGTAATCTTGTAATGCAGCATGTCTAAATAAATCAAAGCTTCCTCGGTGTATTATTTCCATAATTTAAATAGTCCTCCAGACACCTTCCAAATGGCTCTCATGGTAGCTTCTGAAAACATTTTAAATTTTAGCAATGAAAAAGAAAAACATAAAAATGGTTCACTTGGAAAATACATTGGTAAACCTTAAATCATGAATCATTCTTGCAAATTAAATGAAATTATGATGTATTATAGAATGACTGATAAAATGGGTTAGGAAATTGGCCTTCCATAGTCGAAACTTACATCTAAATTCAAACCAGATGTGTTTGCCAGCGTCAACAAAGTTTCCAGAAAGTACACATCAAGAACTGTTTGTATTTGTGCAGATAGGTATATTTGTAATCTATCTTCCCATCGAATACTCACATTCTTTATACTTATTAAAAGGTGACATATTTTTGATTAAATTCCCTTAGTTTCTTTTGCTGTTGCATCCCTATCTTCATCGGGCTGGCCAACAGCTCCACATTTTCTCTTTAACCATTTTCTGTCTAATATTTATTTGCTTATCTGCTCACCAACTATCCATTTTATCTTTCCTTTCCTCTCACTTTATTTTGCTTACATTAAATGCAACACATTGATTACATGTTGCGATTATATTACGTGATTGTAATACGTTGTTACTCTTTGCTTTACTTCCAGAATAGTCTGATGGTTAGATTTCAATGACACTACCAACCTTCAATTTAAAGCAAAATAGATTTAATGAATAACAAATATAAATACTAATGAGTTTGTTCACTCTGCAGAACTATAATGATGATAAAGTAAATCAGAAGAAGAATTAACTATGTTTAACTACACATGTCAGGGGCTGGTTTAGCACCGAGGGGCTGGTTTAGCACAGTGGGCTAAATAGCTGGATTGTAATGCAGAACACTGCCAGCAGTGCAGGTTCGATTCCTGTACCAGCCTCCCCGAACAGGTGATGGAATGTGGTGACTAGGGGCTTTTCACAGTAACTCTATTGAAGCCTACTTGTGACAATAAGCTATTATTATTAAGCTATATCTCTCTAACACTCTGTTATCTCGTCACTCCTGGTTCGAAGAGAGGGAGGATCTTCCAGGTTCAGTTTACATACCTGAATCTGGTACTGCCATCTAGTGGCTGTCTAACACTATGATGCAGTTGTTAACCCTTCATATACCATCAGATATACAGGTCACTACAGTTGCAGTGTTGAGAGCAGCTAGATAGATGAGGTAAATATTCCAACACTGAGGAATACAGGGACCAGTACGCAGTCAGTGACACTTTTCATAATGATATATATGATAATGAAAATTACTAGAGGTGATGAAATGAAAATCGCTTATTGTCACAAGTAGGCTTCAATGAAGTTGCTGTGAAAAGCCCCTCGTCGCCACATTCCGGCGCCTGTTTGGGGAGGCTGGTACAGGAATTGAACCGTGCTGCTGGCCTGCCTTGGTCTGCTTTAAAAGCCAGCTCTTTAGCCCTGTGCCAAACCAGCCCCATATGATATTAAAGGAGGTGACATTAAAGGACAAATGTTTAACACATTCGTACAGCATTCCATTGTCTGTTATTTTGACATCAATCCATTTTTTGTAAGTTATTGCCACTGTGGAAATAATGGATAGATGGACATGAAACATATATTAATCATTCATCCGCTAATATTCACAATGGTCATTTCAAGAAAATGCTCCCTTTATGAAGAACCTGGGATTCAGTTCTTTTTTGCCAAGTATAAAAGCTAGAACGTTACCAATATTTTCAAATATAATAAAAATGAATAAAATCCATAGTATATAAATACCATGTGTTAAATGTAGCAATGGGTATCAGGAAAGCCAAGTCAGTGGCTGCACAGTGGGGGCGTGGTTAATGCTGCTGCCACACGACGGCGAGGGCCCGGGTTCAATCCCGGCCCCGGGTCACAGTCCATGTGGAGTTTGCACATTCTCCCCGTGTCTGCTTGGGTCTCACCCCAAAGGATGTGCAGGGCAGCTGGATTGGCCACGCTAAATTGCCCCTTAATTGGAATTTTTAAATAAATAAATAAAGGAAAACCAAACCAGTTAGCTTTTGACAGGCAAGAATATCTGTGAAAAATGGCTAGAGTTGAAATCAAGTAAGAAATGCCTGTGTATTGTACCATAGAATTGAAGGTAGGTAGATTGACTAAATGCTGAGACTGGACGCAATTTACCGGTCTCGTCGCTCCTGACTTGGTGTTGCAACAAGGCCATTGAATCGCGACGCTCGAGATGTCTCAGGAGATTCGACCGAAGTTCGCAAGATCGGAGTCATTGGGCACATTTAAATATGCAAGCGTCGGATTTTCCCGGCGCTCGGGACTAACGGCCTCCCCCGCAAGGCTTCGACCAGACGCCATTTGGTACTGATCTACATAATCTGTAACGGCACCTGTGGGGCTCTCAATCCTTTGGAGACCTCTAGGTGGCCGAGGACAGGACAGGATAGCCCCCACATCCCTGAGAGCCCGCTGGGAGACTGCCAAGATTCACATGCCCATTGAGGCGAGAATTGGCCCTTAATTGGCTCAACTGGCCCTCCAGTAGGCAGTTGACCTATCAAACATTCTATGACTAGCAAACTTCCATGGCAGCAGGACATGGGCGAGCACCCCACCCCCGATGTCTTTCACATCACTTTGCCACCCTTCACACCGCCCAGCTTTCCCAAAGGGCACAGAAAAATCAGGCTAATATTTAATCAATTCTGAAGGAAGATGACAGACCTTAAAAGTTGATTTTGTTTCTATTTCCAGGTATTTTCCCATCTCTTGATTTGTCTCACCATAGTCTGCCAGCTGCGTGTTTCTCGGCCACGCGCTATCAGCTGGCTGCCGGATTCTATCATCTCACCGATTGTCAATGGAATTTTCCATTGTAACCACCCCAGGCTGCCGTAAAACCCGTTGGCAGGGTTGCTTTGTCGGAGGGAAAATTGAATTGCAACGCCCGGAGAATACTGGCTACTGTAAGCACAGTGCTCAATTGTGAAAGGCATCATAACTGTGCTTAATTCTGTCATAACTTAATGATTATACCCATATACTTTCCAAATGAATATACAAGTGACTTGTCCAGTCTCCCCCCTCTATAATCTATAAGCATTGAAGCTAAGCAATATCCTTCCCCAGCAAAACTGTGGGTGTGCGTACACCACAAAACTGTGGGTGATCGTACACCACAAGTGCCTGCTTTGTGCCTGCATGACATTATAATGTAAACATGCTCAGCACAGTAAAGGTTAACATGAGACTTAAGAATAGCACTGCCCACAGTACGATGTATACAGTCACATGGTACAGGTTCTGACCAGTCTAGAAATAGAACTCGGTAAGTAAGCAGCCAGCCTGCACTCTGGAGCAGCATCATGCATGGGCATACCTTGGAAATGTAAATAGTTACAGACTGCCAATAAAGGGTTCATGCTTAAACATGTGTGGTAGTATGCATTAGGGGTCATGTGGGACTGTGAAACCGTGATGTCATTGGCTGACAGATCCCGGGTCCTGGTTGGCTGTTGACCTCTATCTCCGCCCTGAAGGCGGAGTATAAGAACCTGGAGTTCTCCCCCGCAGGCCAGTCAGCTACTGAACTGTGGGGAACAAGTCACGCTTAATAAAGCCTCATCGACTTCATCTCTATTCGTCTCTCATGAGTCTTTGTGCGCTACAATTTATTAAGCGTGCTTAAAAGAACTATGGAGCTCAGGATCATCCCGGAATGCCTGAGGATCAGCCCCAACGCAGTGAACTCAGCAGCAGTTTTCAAACACTGGCAGACTTGTTTCGAGGCCTACCTCAGAACGGCCCCCGGCCGGGTCACAGAAGACCAGAAACTACAGGTCCTGCACTCGAGGGTAAGCCCGGAAATTTTCCCTCTCATCGAAGACGCAGAGGATTACCAGATGGCGTTCGCAGCACTAAAAAGCATCTGTTCGCCCAGTGAACCAGATTTACGCACGCTACCAACTCGCAACGAGACGGCAAAGTCCCGGAGAATTGATAGATGATTTCTACGCCGCGCTACTAATTTTGGGACGGGCCTGCGGCTGCCCGCCGGTAAACGCGATGGAACACACGGACATGTTGATGCGTGATGCTTTTGTGGCTGGTATGAACTCTTCCCAAATCCGCCAAAGACTTTTAGAAAAAGAGTCGCTAGGACTCTCAGAGGCATGGGCCCTTGCAGCCTCACTAGATGTGGCCGCGCGAAACGCCCGGGCCTACGGCCCCGACCGCGCGGCAGCCCCTTGGGCTCCGTGGACCCCCGTCGCGACAAACCCCCCCCTCCCCCCCACCCCACAGGCTTGCGTGGTTCAGACGCCAAGTCGTCCCGGGGGAGCCCGCTGCTATTTCTGCGGCCAGGCGAAACACCCCCGGCAGCGCTGCCCGACCCGCGCAGTGACTTGTAAGAGCTGCGGGAAAAAGGGCCATTTCGCGGCTGTGTGCCGGTCCCGGGAGGTCGCCGTGGTCCCCGCCGAACAAGGATTCCTGCGCGCTTATAACGCTCCACAACCCCCTCAGGCGCCCCATGTACGACCCGCAGGTGCAACCAGTTTGGGTCCCGGCCACCGCTGTCCAGCGCTCCATGTACGACCCGCAGGCGCAGCCAGTTTGGGTCCCGACTACCGCTGTCCCCGGAGAACAAGGCGATCTGCGCATTTCTGACGCTCCCCAACCCCCCCAGCGCCCCATGTGCGACCCGCACGCGCCGCCATTTTGGGTCCCGGCCACCACGGGGGGAGGAGGGGCGCCGCCATCTTGGGATCCCCCAGACCTGTGCGACGCAGGGGGGCGGCCATTTTGTCCACCTCCACCGCCATCTTGTGACCCCACAGCCATGTGCGATGCATGGGGGCGGCCATTCTGTTCACCCCCGCCGCCATCTTGGACGGCAACAATGGACCCCAGTGTCGACGACTCCACGGGGTTCGAGGAAGACGCTCAAACATTACGATCGCGTCTGGCCTCAATGACCCTGGACCAAGCACGGCCCCGGACGCTCCAGACGACGACAACAACGGTGCTGATAAACGGGCACGAGACACCATGCCTGGTCGACTCCGGGAGCACGGAAAGCTTCATCCAACCTGACAAGGTAAGACGCTGTTTTTTGACCATCCGTCCCAGTGCGCAAAAGATTTCCCTAGCTGCAGGATCCCACTCCATACAGATTAAAGGCTTCTGCATAGTGACCCTAACGGTGCAAGGGAGGGAGTTTAAAAACTACAGGCTCTACGTCCTTCCCCAACTCTGCGCGCCCACATTACTGGGATTAGATTTCCAGTGCAACCTGCAGAGCCTAACGTTTCAATTCGGCGGCCCAATACCCCCACTCACTATCTGCGGCCTCGCAACCCTCAAGGTTGAGCCCCCATCCTTGTTTGCAAACCTCACCCCGGATTGCAAACCCGTCGCCACTAGGAGCAGACGGTACAGCGCCCAGGACCGGACATTCATTCGGTCCGAAGTCCAGCGGCTGCTGAAGGAAGGCATAATCCAGGCCAGCAATAGTCCCTGGAGAGCACAGGTGGCAGTAGTAAAGACAGGGGAGAAGCAAAGGATGGTCATAGACTATAGCCAGACCATCAACAGGTACACACAGCTAGATGCGTACCCTCTCCCCCGCATATCCGACATGGTCAATCGGATTGCCCAATATAAGGTCTTCTCCACCGTGGACCTCAAGTCCGCCTACCATCAGCTCCCCATCCGCCCAAGTGACCACAAGTACACAGCCTTCGAGGCAGACGGGCGATTATACCACTTCCTAAGGGTCCCATTTGGCGTCACAAACAGGGTCTCGGTCTTCCAACGAGAGATGGACCGAATGGTTGATCAACACGGGTTGCAGGCCACGTTCCCGTATCTCGACAATGTAACCATCTGCGGCTACGATCAGCAGGACCACGACGCCAACCTCCAAAAATTCCTCCAGACCGCTAAAGCCTTGAACCTCACATACAACGAGGACAAGTGCGTTTTTAGCACAAACCGGCTAGCCATTTTGGGATATGTAGTGCACAATGGGATAATAGGCCCCGACCCTGAACGCATGCGCGCACTCATGGAATTTCCCCTCCCGCACTGCTCAAAAGCCCTAAAACGCTGCCTGGGTTTTTTTTCATATTACGCCCAGTGGGTCCCCCAGTACGCAGACAAGGCCCGCCCCCTAATACAGACCACGACCTTCCCCCTATCGACAGAGGCTTGCCAGGCCTTCAGCCGCATCAAAGCGGATATCGGAAAGGCCACGATGCGCGCCATCGACGAGTCCCTCCCCTTCCAGGTCGAGAGTGACGCCTCCGATGTAGCTCTAGCGGCCACCCTTAACCAAGCGGGCAGGCCCGTGGCCTTTTTCTCCCGAACCCTCCACGCTTCAGAAATCCGCCACTCCTCAGTGGAAAAGGAAGCCCAAGCCATAGTGGAAGCTGTGCGACATTGGAGGCATTACCTGGCCGGCAGGAGATTCACTCTCCTCACGGACCAACGGTCGGTAGCCTTCATGTTCGATAATGCACAGCGGGGCAAAATTAAGAACGACAAGATCTTAAGGTGGAGGATCGAGCTCTCCACCTTCAACTATGAGATCATGTACCATCCCGGAAAGCTGAACGAGCCGTCCGACGCCCTATCACGCGGCACATGTGCCAACGCACAAATTAACCGCCTCCAAACCCTCCACGAGGACCTCTGCCACCCGGGGGTCACTCGGTTCTACCACTTTATAAAGTCCCGCAACCTCCCCTACTCTGTGGAGGAGGTCCGTACAGTCACAAGGAACTGCCACATCTGCGCAGAGTGCAAACCGCACTTTTTCAGGCCGGATGGTGCGCACCTGATCAAGGCTTCCCGTCCCTTTGAACGCCTTGGTCTGGATTTCAAAGGGCCCCTCCCCTCCACCGACCGCAACATATACTTCCTGAACGTTGTGGACGAGTAGTCCCGTTTCCCCTTCGCCATCCCCTGCCCTGACATGACAGCGGCCACAGTCATTAAAGCCCTTAACACCATATTCACACTGTTCGGTTGCCCCGCAAACGTCCACAGCGACAGGGGGTCCTCCTTTATGAGTGACGAGCTGCGCCAGTTCCTGCTCAGCAACGGTATAGCCTCGAGCAGGACGACCAGCTACAACCCCCGGGGCAACGGGCAAGTAGAGAGGGAGAACGGCACGGTCTGGAAGACCGTCCTACTGGCCCTACAGTCCAGGGACCTCCCAGTTTCACGGTGGCAGGAGGTCCTCCCGGGCGCTCTCCACTCCATCCGGTCCCTACTGTGTACTAGCACTAACCAAACGCCTCATGAGCGCCTCCTTGTCTTCCCCAGGAAGTCCTCCTCTGGAACGTCGCTGCCGACCTGGCTGGCGGTCCCAGGACCCATCCTGCTCCGAAAACATGTGCGGGCGCACAAGTCGGACCCGTTGGTCGAGAGGGTTCGCCTCCTCCACGCGAACCCGCAGTACGCTTACGTGGAGTACCCCGACGGCCGACAGGACACGGTCTCCCTGCGAGCTCTGGCGCCCGCCGGCAACACGCACACCCCCCCGACACCAATCACCCCCTCCCTGCCACCGGCGCACCCCGCGAGCGCCCCCTTCCCGTGGGGATCGGTCCTCCTCCCAGGCCCGACCAGAAGTGAAGCGGTAGCAGAAACCGTAAGGCTCCCGGAGACGACAACACGGGAACAAGCACCACCACCGGGGCCAAGGCGATCGACGAGGACGACCAGACCGCCCGACCGACTTGTAGCATCAATGTAACACTATTATATTGTGGACTGTAACGAGAAAGTTTTCTTTTTCCCCCTTTTACTGTAAATACTTAAAAAAAAAACCTCTGTACATGCAAAAGTTTTTCCTCCCAGGACCAACCTTGTAAACCCTTACCACCATACGAAGCACCACCCCGCAGGGTTCAATTTTAATAAGGGGTGAATGTGGTAGTATGCATTAGGGGTCATGTGGGACTGTGAAGCCGTGATGTCATTGGTTGACAGATCCCGGGTCCTGGTTGGCTGTTGACCTCTAGCTCCTCCCTGAAGGCGGAGTATAAGAACCTGGAGTTCTCCCCCGCAGGCCAGTCAGCTACTGAACTGCGGGGAACAAGTCACGCTTAATAAAGCCTCATCGACTTCATCTCTATTCGTCTCTCGTGAGTCTTTGTGCGCTACAACATGCAAGTCTAAAGACTGCATCAAGAGACACCAGGGCAGTGAGGCATCATATTAAAGAATCCATTATTTTACGACACGGTGTCAGAAGTAGGATCAGTGGCGATGACCATGATGATCGGTGGTGGTGATCAACGACAATACAAAAGATGGCAGCTAAATGCATGAATGCAGGGCTGTGCCTCAAGGTGTGACAAACTCAAGCCTAATGAGAGAGACGTGCACCTAAGAAGAAACATTGCAAGACCCCTGTGAGAGTCAACAAGAGAGCTGAGCAAAAATAGAGAACATTGCAAGACCCCTGAGAATTCACAAGATGGGTGAACCAAATTCAGAAAAAGAAGCTGTACTCACATTGTAAAATATGTAGCAGTCCTAAGATGCTCAGTAGATTGCAGAAACTAAGAGACACCTGCGGTAAGAAAACCTGTTTTAAAAAAGCCGATAAAGAGGAAATATTACATAGAAAAAGACTGACAGGAACCTGCAGTGCACAGTAAGAAAAAATAAGAGTCTGCAGAGTTTAAGAAAAAAATAACACACAATTGTTTCAAAGTTCAAAAAGAAGAAACAGGGATACTGTTGCTTTAAGATTAAAACAAAACAGGCCTCGATCAGACCACAAGCCTGCCAAGTCTCCCGAAGTGCAGGAAATCAGCAACAGTGCAAGTAACAGCTCGCAACTTTAAAAAAAACAAGTCCACTGAAACTCCCGGAGCGTGGGACATTCAAAGATTCGGTGAAAAAGAGCTGCAGTGTTTAAAGGCAGCAATTGCTGTAGTGGCTCTTTAAAAAAGACAAGAGGATTTACAAGTTTGAAGGGGAATGAAGTGATTGATCCCCGGGGAACATGAAAAAGTGCTGGTAACTCATAGCACAGAAAGCTGACAAACTGCAGAGACATTGCAAGCCTTGGCAGCTCTTTAAAAAGCAGCAACATATTTAAAGTGGTAAATACCAGAAAACACAAACGGCTGTGGACAGAAAATTAGAAAAGCCAAATGCATTTAGAACATAGAACATACAGTGCAGAAGGAGGCCATTTGGCCCATCGAGTCTGCACCGACCCACTTAAACCCTCACTTCCACCCTATCTCCGTAACCCAATCACCCCCTCCTAACCTTTTTGGGGCAATTTATGATGGCCAATCCACCTAACCTGTACGTCTTTGGAGAGATGTGGGGTCCCTGGTCACCCCCCCTTGCCCACTTAAGTCTCCTCTGCTCTTCTTCTCAGCTGCCCCCCCCGACCTCCCCTGCCCCCCGAGGCCTGACCTTCTAGGTCCGCCCTGCGCTTGGCCCTAGCCCGCCCCTCCTCCTACTCTCCCTGGTGCCCCCTGACCTGCGCTAGCTACGCTGACCCCTGCCCTTGGTGCCTGACTGTCTCCCGCCTGAGCGCTCGGGCCCTCCCCCAACACACCAAGGACCCATTAACCTGATTGTATCTCCCCGTGCCCTTTCAAGTCCCTTAACCAGCCCCTAGCCCATCCCCCTATCCGAGGCCCCGATCGCCCGCCAAAAGGTACCAAGCGCAGGCCCCCCTTTGCAGGGCCCCTCTCTCAACCCCCACCCCCTCGTTGCAATCTCCCCAAAACACCCTAAGCAGTGCGCCCTCCAGCACCCGCTCTCTGTCCAGGCTGAAAACAATCTTGGATAAAACATTACAGTACAGGATAATTTAACAAACCGCCGCCACACAAAAGCTCTGAGAGCCCAGAGTCCTTTAGTTCAAGTCCAGCTTCTTTTAATAAAAGTCCACTCCTAGTCAGAGCAAGTTAGGTTAACAGACCGCCGTCACTGTACAGCACTGAATAAACTAAGTGCCCGTTAGGTCAAGTCCAGCTTCTTTTCTTTAATGAAAGCCCAAACCGGTTTTGGTGTCTCAAAGTAGCAGTGGAGTTCCTCAAACGTTACCCAAAGCTTCTCAGGATACAGCATTCCAAACCTCACCTCCTTTTTGTAGAGGGCTGCCTTTACCTTGATGAATCTTGCACACCTCTTGGCCAGCTCCGTTCCCAAGTCCTGGTAAATGCGCACCTCGCAGTTCTCCCATCTGCTGCTCCTCTCCGCCTTGACCCATCGCAGCACACGTTCCCTGTCAGCAAGCTGGTGAAAGCGGACCACCAAGGCCCTCGGTCAGTTGCCCGTCCTGGGCTTCCTTGCGGGGACTCTATGCACCCCATCCAACTCCAGGGGTCGAGGAAAGGCCTCCGGTCCCATCAGTGCCTTGAGCATCCCGTCACGTATGCACCCACATCCGATCCCTCGCAGCCCTCGGGGAGGCCAACGATCCTCAAGTTCTGCCTCCTGGCTCTGTTCCCCAGTTCTTCAAGCTGCTCCTGCATCTTCCTCTGGCGGGCGTTCAGCTCCTCCACCTCGTGCTCCAGCTCCTCCACCGCGTCCCCCTGGCCGGAGAGCTTCACCTCGACCTCCCTGAGCACCTTCTCTTCGACCGCCTGTGTCTCGACCATTCGGTCCATTACCGCTCCCATCGGGTCCACCGTGTCCCTCTTCAGTTCGGCGAAGCAATTCCTGAAGAACTCCATCTGTTGCTCCCTTGGCCAGTGAGCCTCCGCTCCCTGGTCTCTGCCGTCTGCCACACTTCACCACCCGGTCTGGGGTCCCCGCTGCTCCCACTTCGATCCTTGCCGCTCCACTCGACCATTTCTGGTCCAGCTGTCCATACCCGGGGGGGGTAAAGCCTCTTCCCTATCGTCCCCTCCACCAATTCAGGTCGCCAGGTCCCGAAAAAGTCCATTGGAAAAGGTCCGTTTGCCCATTGTGAGCGGGAGCGATCCGACCTGTGACCTGCTTCCTCAAGGGCGTCACCGGAACATTACTATTCATTTTTAAAACCTGGAGAGATCTTCCCAGTTAACGGCATATGACAACGTGAGTAGAAAAGTAGCCAAATCTACAAAAGTATTACTGCCAGCTTAGATGTTGAAATTTGCTGACAGAAGGATGTTTTTATTGTTTTCTGCTGTGTGTTGCAGCACAGCCATTGAGCACATAAAGTATAGAGGAAAGGATAATTGGCAAAATACAATGAGAGAGAAAGAGTTAGAAAGAAAGAGCTAATGGCTACATCCTGTGGTGAAAATGTTGTATAAATTGCCATCTTTTCATCAGCAGTGCTCTAATGGACCATTACCCAGTTAGAATAAAGCTCAAAAATCTAATGAACATTTTTCCACTTGTGGTGGCATTTGTGCTCACATTTTGGCAATATGTTCTGATGAAATTTCAGCTTGACTTCATTATAAACTGCAATTTTGTTGCACACTGTGAAATTAAATATTTGAAAACTTCTACACACAGCACTTAGCAGTTATCTGATCTCTGGAGGTTTGATAGAACTGGCCCTGATATTTCAGTTCTCTCATGGGCCAACTCTTTACCTTACCTCTATTAAACCACTCAAATTAAAGCTATAGAGAGTCATTTTGAAATGTAGTTTAATTTTCACTACCCTCCGGATCTTTTGGTAATGGGAGCTGAATTTTTATTGTTTTTGGTACAATACAGTGGGAAAATGCAAACTAACTATGGGTAATTTGAAATTTTTATGCGTCTCGATGTCCTTTATTGAAACATAGTTTGTATAACAAGCTAAGGAAATTAATATACACTGCACCGTAGCTTCTGAAAACCAAAATATACTGCACAGAAAGCCTCGAGACATGGACAAATGTTATTAATCAGTACATCTTGGGTCTTCAACCTGAAAGCATGCTCTTGGTGATTACAGGCAAAAGCATGGAAAAGTGTTGTTTGTGATTTTATTTTGCCATAAGTAGAATGCAAAGTCTGCCTCAGCTGAAATGGGGATTGAACCCTCATGCTGTATCAATAATCTTATCCACATGCCAGCCATCTAAGCTAGTCAGTCACCCAATGAAAGACAAACCAGAGGGAGAAGTCATTGTTTTTTCTCTCAAGTCCTCATTTCTATTGTGCGTTGACTCCACAGATTTTAATTTATACCCGGAAATCTAAATAGTCGGTAGAAGTTGATGGACACGATTCAACAGGTCGAAGTCCGGTTTTGGGCGCATTTGACGGGAAGTTTTGCAACGGCCGTGTTGGCGAGATTGTGGCCCATATGCAACGGCACTTAGTGCCAGAAATGAGCCCCCACGATATTCTCAGCATTACTGACTCCCTCGCCGTCTGATTCGCCCGCTTTGCGCCTCAGGTGCTTGCCGCTAACAAAGGGGTGCTGCTTTTAAATGTTTCCTTGCCACTCACTCCAGAGTCATATCCAAGAGAACACCTCAGAGGAGAGCTCCGAGGAGACCACCATCGAGGTATCACAGCTATCATCCCCACCTTCCACCAGTGCAGAGACACACGCCTCGGTGGGCAACTTTAGTGGACACACTTCTAGGGCAGAATCTTGTGAGCACTGCACAATTGTTGATGCACATCAGATGGAGACAGGAACATCCAAGGGAGGCAGCAGTCGGAGGTCTGTTGGATCCCAGGACTCAGCTGGGTCCCAGTCAGATGCCGAGCCTCTGGACAAGGTTCTCCCTGAGCTGAGGCAGATGATAGGTCAGAGCCATGAGATTCAGGAGGGGCTGTCAGCAACATTCCAGCAACTGCAACGCTAATTGGAGGAAGCCCAAAGGCTTAAGTCACAGGAGGTGGGGCTGAGAATGTGTGGCACCGAGGCCAACACTACTACGGTGTCGGCCGCAGTGGAAAACGTGGAGCATGATGTCTGTGCCTTGAATGATGATGTCAAAGGCATGGCTGAGGGCCTCAACATCATGTTCCAGTCATTGCGGGATATGTTCCAGATGCAGATGGATATTGCCGAGGTACTACAGAGCATGGCCCAGTCATTGAGGACGTTGATATCATATGATGCAGACAACGGGAGGCGCCAGGATTGGCAGTGCCAGATAACTCAGAGGACTCTGCATCTCACTCCAGCTGCCCCTCCATCCCATGGAATCCACCAAGTCCCTCCAGGCACCATTAGGGAGGGGGAACAGGGAGTGGGGGAAGCGCTGGAGGCCAAACCGAGGACTACCACCAAGGAGACATCGGCGGTCTCCAGTTCGTCCAATTCCCTCCCCCGCCTGACATCGACACATCACAAATGCAGCGGGCATAACAGGGTGGCATGGAAACGCCTGTGGCACCGGTTAGTCGGCTGTGTTCCAGGACCCACAGAGGACATTCTCCAAGGGCATCAAAGGCCAAGGGTGTGGAAAGCAGCTGGCTGCTTCCACATCTGATGGATATCCTGGGGCCACACCTAGAGGCAGCACTTGGCCACGAAAGATCAAGAAGAGCAAAGAGCACTGAGCAGGCACTGGTGAGGTCACTATCTGGAGCTACGGGGAATGGAAATCTGTCACATTAAAATGTTCACTATTAAAACATGTCACACCTCATACACGTGAAGCCTCTGTCATGTTAATCTTCACAGTGGGTCTGACCGCACCCCCAACCCCTGTTCCACTCCAGATCACCGAAGTTGATATGGTCTGTTGCCCGGGCATGAGGAGCATCCGTCACCTCCCGAATGCACCTGTGGGGGGGGGAAGATTGAGATACGCCACACATGTCCCTGCTCGAGCCCTGGAATGACCCAGTGTCACAGAAGTTGTGTGCTGCGGTGACCTTCACGGACACTGGGAGCAGGTGTCCTCCACCTCCATGAGGATGTGGCACAGGTGCCACACTGTCTGCCTGCTGAGATGTCCTCTGCGGCATATGCTGTCCGTCAGCTCATGAAATGATCAAGGATAATGTACTCCTTGAGCCGTCGCTGGCGTTGCCCACTGGGTCCCTCCTCAGCCTGCTGAGCGGCCCGGCCTTCAGTATGTGCCGTGGCCCCCTGCAAATTGGGTGCCACCTCCAGCCTGCATTGGCATTGCTGACTTCTACGACATCTGCCCACATCGGCTGTCACAAGCACAGCAAGGCAACGTCCGTGGGATCCACACCAGCACACATTGTTTTATCTGGAATGAATTGGAGAAGGAGGAAGACCGACAATCCGTTAGGGCTTCCATCCTGGGACCCTCAAATCTCCCAAGCCTCCCACACCATTACCATGACTGTCCCGCTTTCTCTCAGAGTGCCATCCAGCAAGCCAGTTGTACTGGCAAACCTTGCTCTGCATACTCACTCCTGGCCACATCAGGAGCCCCTAGACCCTCGACCCCAGAACTCTTACGCGAGCATTATGGAGGACATGCTCAGCTGCCTTCTGCTCATCCACACATTTACCCTCTGGCTGTGAGAGGGTCTTCAGTGGTGAAGCCCTGCTTTTCACTGTTTGATTGTTGTCAGCAGCCTCTATGTTACTGATGCTCCTAGAGTATAGGCATACTGTTCAGTTTTCAGCGTTTGCTTGACAAGCAGTACACTAATCATCCTCTAAGACATGGCACTTGTGCCTTCCAGGAGGCACTTGAGAGTTGAGAATATTTTGTTTATTAAATGGTCAACAGCAAAAAAGATTTGAAAATCAGCTACGTAACATTCCACATATTATACTAACCATTAAACAACAAGGAAATGGCACTGTTCCATATTGGTACCAATACAAAGCTACATCAGCTCATTTTCACAAAACAAACCACAGTATCATCCCCCACAGGTTCCTCAACAGAAACTGAGGAGAAGCCTGGGAATGTGTTATCATGTCCAGAACTTTATCGTAGAAATGATCTGTCCATCAATGTGTTACTTGTTCCACGTATCAGTGCCATTCTCCATCCAGGAACCACAGCTGTGCAAGCCCTCCCACACGGCCCAATCTCATAGAACACAGAACATAGAACAGTACAGCACAGAACAGGCCCTTCGACCCTCGATGTTGTGCCGAGCTTTGTCCGAAACCAAGATCAAGCTATCCCACTCCTTGTCATTCTGGTGTGCTCCATGTGCCTATCCAATAACTGCTTGAAAGTTCCTAAAGTGTCCGACTCCACTGTCACAGCAGGCAGTCCATTCCACACCCTAACGACTCTCTGAGTAAAGAACCTACCTCGGACATCCCTCCTATATCTCCCACCCTGAATCTTATAGTTATGCCCCCTTGTAACAGCTACATCCATCCGAGGAAATAGTCTCTGAACGTCCTATCTATCCCCCTCATCATCTTATAAACCTCTATTAAGTCGCCTCTCATGCTCCTCCACTCCAAAGAGAAAAGCCCTAGCTCCCTCAACCTTTCCTCATAAGACCTATCCTGCAAACCAGGCAGCATCCTGGTAAATCTCCTTTGCACCCTTTCCAATGCTTCCACATCCTTCCTATAATGAGGTGACCAGAACTGCACACAATACTCCAAATGTGGTCTCACCAGTGTTATGGGAGAGGCGTTTTCAGAACTCCAAAATGGATCATGGAGTTCAACCAACCTCCCCCTTTAATGTTTTTGTTGCTTTTCCGAGCACATGGCTTGTTCTCCAGGTGTGGGATTACAATTATGGACACGTGGGTTTTTTAAACATAAAATAATGTTTATTCCTTGATCTCAACTTAACCCTTTTAAATAAACATTGGATCTCTAAACACCCCTTACTTCAAAAACAACCCCAAAAATAATACAACACTAAATAATCCCGCAAAATGTTCCTTCAAACATCAAAAAAACTTAACACCTTTAAACAGGAACACATCAGGTTAAAGGCTTTACTATTATGAGTTTAAAATCACCCAAATGGTCCAGAGATAGTCTTTCGTGGCAGAGATCACAGCAGATCCAGCTCACTGCAAACACAGACACTCCCAAGCTCTTTTCAAACTGAAACCAGAAAAACTGCAAAATGGCTGATCTAAATCCCAGCTCCACCCACACTCTGACATCACTGCATTTCTTAAAGGTACATTGCTTAGACATCCATTTCTTAAAGGCACTCTCACATGACACCAGGGTCATGTATAGTTGCAGCATAACCCCGCGGCTCTTAAACTCAAGCCCCCTGTTAATAAACGCTAACACACTATAAGCCTTCTTCATGGCTCTATCCACTTGAGTGGCAACCTTCAGAGATCTGTGGACATGAACCCCACGATCTTTCTGTTCCTCCACATTCCTCAGAACCCTGCCGTTGACCCTGTCATCCGCATTCAAATTTTTTCTACCAAAATGAATCACCTCGCACTTATCAGGGTTAAACTCCATCTGCCATTTTTCGTCCCAGCTCTGCATCCTATCAATGTCTCTTACCAGCCTACAACAGTCCTCCACCTCATCTACTACTCCACCAATCTTGGTGTCATCAGCAAATTTACTGACCCACCCTTCAGCTCCCTCCTCCAAGTCATTGATAAAAATCACAAATAGCAGAGGACCCAGCACTGATCCCTGTGGTACACCGCTGGTAACTGGTCTCCAGTCTGAAAATTTTCCATCCACCACCACCCTCTGTCTTCTATGTGATAGCCAGTTACTTATCCAATTGGCCAAATATGCCTCTATCCCACACCTCCTTACTTTCTTCATGAGCCGACCATGGGGAATCTTATCAAACGCCTCACTAAAATCCATGTATACAACATTAACTGCTCTACCTTCATCTACACACTTAGTTACCTCCTCAAAGAATTCAATAAATTTGTGAGGCAAGACCTACCCTTCACGAATCCGTGTTGACTATCCCGGATTAAGTTGCATCTTTCCAAATGGTCATAAATCCTATCCTTCAGGACCTTTTCCATTATCTTCCCGACCACCGAAGTAAGATTAACTGGCCTATAATTACCAGGGTCATTCCTATTCCCTTTCTTGAACAGAGGAACAACATTTGCCACTCTCCAGTCTTCTGGCACTATCCCCGTGGACAGCGAGGCCCCAAAGATCAAAGCCAAAGGCTCTGTGATCTCATCACTTGCCTCCTAAAGAATCCTTGGGTATATCCCATCTGGCCCAGGGGACTTGTCGACCCCCAAGTTTTTCAAAATTGCGAATACATCCTTCCTCAGAACATCTACTTTCTCCAGCCTACCCGCCTGAATCACACTCTCATCCTCAAAAACATGGCCCCTCATGTGAACACTGAAGAAAAGTATTCATTCAACGCCTCTCCTATTTCTTCTGACTCCATGCACAAGTTCCCACCACTGTCCTTCACCGGCCCTACCCTCACCCTGGTCATTCTTTTATTTCTCACATAAGAGTAAAAAGTTTTCCTTGATCCGACCCGCCAAGGACTTCTCATGCCCCCTCCTAGCTCTCCTAAGCCCTTTTTTCAGCTCATTCCTTGTAACCCTCAAGCGACACTACTGAACCTTGTTTTCTCATCCTTACATACTCTTCCTGTTTCCTCTTGACAAGACATTCAACCTCTTTTCAAGCTCACAGTCAAAGGGGGCGAAATTGACTTTCAGGGGAGAAGCTGCAACACGGTAACACGGTCCAGCGAGCCAATTTGTTACATTTTCTGTGAAACATAACCTTCCTGCATGGGTTTCCTTCAGGTGCTCCGGTTTCCTCCCACAGTCCAAAGATGTGCAGGTTAGGTGGATTGGCCATGCTAAATTGCCCTTCGTGTCCTAAAAGGTTAGGTGGGGTTACTGGGTTACGGGGTGTTGATAACTTTTGCCTCAGTTTAATTGCTCAGTTTTATCACCTTTGCTCTTGAGTCGCCAGGTATCGTTCTGATACCGCCACGTGGTTCAAGTCCGAGTAATGATCAATAATCCAATACACCGCTTAGTAAGATTTAAATCAAAGCGCATTTATTATACACAGTAATCACTACTCATGTACAAATTCTACATCTAAGCTACTTCTACGACTAACAGGCCAATACTTAACTTGAAACTGGCCCACCAGGTCAGGGAAACGAATGGCCTTTCGTTCGGATTCTGAGCCTGCGGGATTCGAAGTTGGTACAGATTGGTAGCTAGGCGCGCCTATCTCGTAGCGAGCGTTGAAGTAAGACTTACTGGATATCAGCGGCGGCTGAACCGGTCACTGTCAAGGGTTGGTTCATGTTGCTCAGTGACCCGGTCAAGAAGAACAATTTGAACTTGGGCTTGATTCTTATAGTCCCCAGGGGCTTCCCGCCTTTCGGGGCGGACCCTGTACCTGGTTCCAAGTGATTGGACTTTGTCCCAATCACTTGGTTTGATTTTCTCCAATGTTGGAGCGGTTCCCTGATCGATGGGCGGTCCTGAGGTGGTCGTTCACCTCCTTTTGTGTAGGCTTCTGCTGGCGCCGAAGAGTCTGGTTTTGCTTTATGTGTCTAAATGTTGCTCATTGTTCCCGGGGATTGCTCATTAATATGCCGATGGCTGGTGTTTTGTTATGCTGATGGCTGCCGGTATCGATCTTGTCTGGCCTTTCCAGAGGTAAATACACACTCAACGTGCAGCTGCTCATTTGTGTCTTGTTGGCTGACTTTCCCATCAGCCTTTGCCGTTCGCCATTTTAAATCAGGAGTTAGCCATTCTAAATCGGGAGTTAGCCATTTTAACTGGCTACAGGGGATAAGGTGGAGGTATAGGGTACTAGTTCCAAGGGCATGTGCAGACTCGATGGGCCGAATGGCCTCCTTCTGCAATGTAAATTCTATGAATAAGGCTGCCTTGGAGGTGTTTGATAGGAGACATTGGCTGAAGCTGTGGTTGCCCCTGTTATGGGTCTACACAATATTTTAAGATTGCTTGAAAGCCTCACAGGTGCAAAGCCCCTCATCCCCCTGGCCCAATGGCGACCCCTGACCTGGAACGATTCAGCCCCCCGACCAAGCCCAAACCCCCCGAGTGTTCCCCTACTCCCCTCTCCCCCCAGCACTGGGGCAGCAGTTCTGGTGCCCTTGTGCTGCATGCCACAAAATGGAAATGGCTACTCACTTCCTCAGTTCCCCTCAGGAGCCATTGCGCCAGCTTCACGTTCTTAAAAAGAAGTACTAAATGACACCCACGTGACTTCCCGCTGGGGAGCTGGGTAACTCTCAGGAGGCCGTTGCATTTGACTTCAATCTCGTTAAGGAGATTGAAATGAATGCAAATTAGGGTAAATGGTCTGCTCGCCATTTTGGCGAGATCCGGAAGTCGCCATTAGGGCCGGGCCTGGTGAATCGCAAAATGGTTCATGCCCAGTGCAAATCTCAGTTTTGCCCTCTCCCTTTATTCACCTGGCTCACCCAGATCTTCACAGGGCATAATTCACTGGTGCCAATAGTTCTATGTGTCTTGTACAGTGTGAGTGAATAAAAGCTCACACATATTCAGTGCTATTAGGTTCATATCTCAGTCACAAAAAGTAACCAGAGTCTGTCGACTTAAGAGATGTGGATGAAGCTGAGTGCCAGCTTCTCTATTGCATTAATTTGTAAGCTGATCTGTGTGAATGCAGAGTGACCTGTCACGATTCATTTAAGCTGAGTGAAACTTTCATTGACTCTATGTAAATTAATACAGTAATCTATGAATTCTGGGATTGAGGGGATGCACTGATTATTCCACTGCCAACTTTCTGAAGGGTGAAAACCAATCTCTGAATATTGGTCTAAAGTCCAAAGATGTGCAGGTTAGGTGGATTGGCCATGATAAATTGCCCTTAGTGTCCAAAATTGCCCTTAGTGTTGGGTGGGGTTACTGGATTATGGGGATAGGGTGGAGGTGTGGACCTTGGGTAGGGTGCTCTTTCCAAGAGCCGGTGCAGACTCAATGGGCCGAATGTCCTCCTTCTGCACTGTAAATTCTATGAAATCTATGAAATATCACTCTATTCCAGAATGTCACAATAACAAATGGATGGTTTGAGCCTGAAATTGAATTCTCTCACGTTGAAAAGAGGCTCAAACTTGACAAGAATTGGTCAATCAATCACAATTGGAGTTTCCAAGTCATTCCATGTATGGCAGGCTTTATAAGTACCGCTACCATGGATCTTGGGCGGGATTCTCTGGTCCACCAGCCATGTGTTTCTCAGTGGCATGCCATTCGCTGGCGGTGGGATTCTATTGTCCCGCCTCTTGTCAATGGGATTTCCAATTGTAACCACCCGAAACCGCTGGGAAACGTGCCGGCGGGAGTGCGTTGCCAGCGGGAAAAGAGAATCGCAATGACCAGAGAATTCCGGCCCATGTTCTTACTGGTATTCCAATAGGGTGCAAGTTATGGCAGTAGACAAATCCTATCAGCAAATCTGAACGCTAACGTTTATCTACATCTGCCATTGTTGTTTAATGTTGTCTGATTTTCAGAAACCCATACAGCATTGTGGGGTATTTCTCCTTGTGCCACAGTGTTAGAATATTGTGTGAAGTATTGCCTGCCCCTGTTGTTGCTTAAATATTTTGAGTCTCTAACTTTTCCAGGTCCGACAAAAGTTCTGACCTGAAATTTTGGGATAATTTTTCCCAGTTGGTTCTCAATCCCAACATCAACCATCCATTCGTCATCGTGACATTCTGGAATAGAGTGATATTCAGAGATTCCAAGTCAGGAAGCCAGAATTGGCTGCCTTTTCCTACAGGTGGCCAATTAAGGAGCTGCCTCTGGGAACCATGAGGAATGGCAGCTGAGTTTCAGCATTGGGAGGTTCAATGCCACCCATGAAAGTACAGCTGGTCTCCTTCGCACTGTGGGTACTGCTAGCACTGCAGCTACAACATTAGCAGAAACATTGATCACCATGAATTGGCAGCAATGGGTTTCCTTCTGCTTGCGAAGACCTGAGCATTTTGATTTACTGCTGCAAACTAATAAAGGATTTCAAATGTTTTCCACCTCAGATCAAGCACTCTCCATTGTTTTGCCATGCTCCTGACACAGCTGGAGCGGACGATAAGGGTGTGAAGTCTGTGTGCCATTGTGAAAAATTTAATACGTGTGAGGTCATGCATCTTAGTCAGAAAAATGGGAAGACAACTTATTATCTAAATGGGGAGAGACTTTGGGGTGCTCCATTGCAGAGAGATCTGGGGGTCCTGACTCATGAGTTACACAAAACTAGCATGGAGGGCAACATGGCGGCACAGTGCTTAGCACTGCTGCCTCACAGCTCCAGGGACCTGGGTTCAATTCTGGCCTCAGGTGACTGTCTGTGTGGAGTTTGCACTTTCTCGCCATGTCTGCGTGGGGTTCCTCCGGGTGCTCTGGTTTCCTCCCACAGTCCAAAGATGTGCGGGTTAGGTGGATTGGCCATGCTAAGTTGACCCTTAGTGTCCAAAAGGTTAGGTCGGATTTCTGGGTTACGGGGATAGGGTCTAGGCATGGGCTTAAGCAGGGTGCACTTTCCAAGGGCCGGTGCAAACCCGATGGACTGAATGGGAACCTGCTGCACGGTAAATTCTATGATTCTATGGTTCTGGGGAGTGCAGATAATAAATAAAGCAAATGTAATGTTGGCATTTATAGCTTAAGGAATAGACTATAAAGGTAAGGACGTGTTGATGCAACCATACAAGGCATTGGTGTGACTACACCTGGAGTATTGTGCACAGTTTTGATCCCCATATTTGAGGAACGATGTAATGACATTGGAGGCAGTTCAGAGGAGGTTCACTAGGTTGATTCCAGAGATGAGGGGTTTGTCGTATGAAGAGGGATTGAAAGGTTGAGGTCCATACTCTCTAGAGTTTAAAAGAATGAGGGGAGATCAAATCGAGGTATACAAGATGCTAAAAGGTATGGATAAAGTAGACGTGGAGCGGATGCTTCCTCATGTGGGGCATTCTAGAATGAGAGGTCATAGTCCTAGGATAAGAAGTAGCAAATTTAAAACAGAGTTGAGGAGAGACTACTTCTCTCAAAGGTTGTGGATCTCTGGAATTCACTACCCCAGTATGCAGTGGATGCTGGGACAGTGAGTAAATTTAAGGGGGAGTTAAACAGAGTTTTAATTGGTAATGGGTGAAGGATTATGGAGAATGGGCAGGATGGTGGAGTTAAGGCCAGGATGAGATCAGCCATGATTGAATGGAATGGAGGAGCAGACTAGATGGGCTAATTCTGCTCCTATATCTTATGAACTTATGAGCTTATATGGCTAATTGGTTAGGTACATATTGTATACTGGGTGAATGGGTATGGAATGGGCATGAGTTAGTAATTGAGTTGGCATGGACAATATGGGAGTCGTGGGAGGAGTAGGCATTGATTAGTCATGGAGAGTGAAAGGCACTATGGGGGTGAATGTGCTCATGAGTGGGGGTCTGAGGAGTGAGGGTTAGAGGAACTAAGATCTCGAACACAATTGGAAAAAGTCCCAAAGAACCAGCCTGACTTGGCACTCGCCCACATCTGTGCCTGCCAATGTTCTGTTTCTAGGATCAGTGGACCCAACTCCATCCTGTACCGACTAGAACAAGAACTTGTGCATCGGGGCACTTAAAAAAAAAATGCTTATTATTAAAAATGTTTCATAAAAGTCAACACAACACGAGCAAAAGAATGCAAATATCACGAGCAAATATGAAAGTTAAAAAACCCCAACACATAATTGACTTAAATACTAAAACTAACCTAAACCCCAAACAACTAATGATGACTAGATCCTTAAAAAATAAATAACTGGTTGCCATCTTAGGTAGAACCTCTCCATTGACCCCCTGATAGTGAGTGTGATTTTCTTCAAGTGTAGGAATGACATTAAGTCACCCAACCAACCAGAGGCACTGGGTGGAGTGGGAGACCTCCAACCAAGCAATATTCATCTCTGGGCTATCAGCGAGGTAAAAATGACAACATCTGCCTCTTTCTTTCTTTTTCTTTTTTTTATCTAGAGGGGATGGCAGGGAAGATAGTGCAATGTTCCTCCTACAGAATGTTTGAGGTGAAGGACGCCGTCAATGTCCCTGCTGATTTCATCTGTGGGAAGTGCACCCATCTCCAGCTCCTCAGAATCCGCGTTAGGGAACTGGAGCTGGAGCTGGATGAACTTCGGGTTATTCGGGAGGCAGAGGTGGTCATAGATAGAAGCTTCAGGGATGTAGTTACTCTGAAGAATAAAGATAGATGGGTAACGATGAGAGGGGCTGGGAGGAAGCAATCAGTGCAGGGATCCCCTGTGGTCGTTCCCCTTAGTAACAAGTAAACTGCTTTGGATACTGTTGGCGGAGACGACTTACCAGGGGTAAGCCATGGGGTACAGGTCTCTGGCACAGAGTCTGTCCCTGTTGCTCAGAAGGAAAGGGGGGAGAGGAGTAGAGCATTAGTCATTGGAGACTCCATAGTTAGGGGGATAGATAGGAGATTCTGTGGGAACGAGAGAGACTCGCGGTTGGTGTGTTGCCTCCCAGGTGCCAGGGTGCGTGATGTCTTGGATCGTGTTTTCGGAATCCTTAAGGGGGAGGGGGAGCAGCCCCAAGTCATGGTCCACATAGGTACCAACGACATAGGTAGGAAAAGGGATAGGGATGTAAGGCAGGAATTCAGAGAGCTAGGATGGAAACTTAGATCTAAGTAAGCTCAGGGAATGTGGTAAAAAAGGGGGAGGGGTGGCATTGTTAGTCAAGGATAGTATTACGGTGGCAGAAAGGACGTTTGATGAGGACTCGGCTACTGAGGTAGTATGGGCTGAGGTTAGAAACAGGAAAGGAGAGGACACCCTGTTAGGGGTTTTCTATAGGCCTCCAAAAAGTTCCAGAGATGTAGAGGAAAGGATTGCAAAGATGATTCTGGATAGGAGCAAAAGGAACAGGGTAGTTGTTATGGGGGACTTTAACTTTCCATATATTGACTGGAAAAGCTATATTTTGAGTACATTAGATGGGTCTGTTTTTGTCCAATGTGTGCAGGAGGGTTTCCTGACACAGTATGTAGATAGGCCAATGAGAGGCGAGGCCATATTAGATTTGGAGGTAGGTGAGCACTTTGGTGATAGTGACCACAATTCGATTACGTTTACTTTAGTGATGGAAAGGGACAGGTATATACCGCAGGGCAAGAGTTATATCTGGGGGAAAGGCAATTATGATGCGATGAGGCATGACTTAGGATGCATCGGATGGAGAGGAAAACTGCAGGGGAAGGGCACAATGGAAATGTGGAGCTTGTTCAAGGAACAGCTACTGCGTGTCCTTGATAAGTATGTACCTGTCAGGCAGGGAGGAAGTGGTCGAGCAAGGGAACCGTGGTTTACTAAAGCAGTCGAAACACTTGTCAAGAGGAAGAAGGAGGCTTATGTAAAGATGAGACATGAAGGTTCATTTAGGGTGCTCGAGAGTTACAAGTTGGCTAGCAAGGACCTAAAAAGAGAGCTAAGAAGAGCCATGAGGGGACATGAGAAGTCTTTGGCAGGTAGAATCAAGGATAACCCTAAAGCTTTCTATAGATATGTCAGGAATAAACGAATGACGAGGGTAAGAGTAGGGCCAGTCAAGGACAGTAGTGGGAAGTTGTGCTTGGAGTCCGATGAGATACGAGAGGTGCTAAATGAATATTTTTCATCAGTATTCACACAGGAAAAAGACAATGTTGTTGAGGAGAATACTGAGATTCAGACTACTATACTAGAAGGGCTTGAGGTTCATAAGGAGGAGGCGTTAGCAATTCTGGAAAGTGTGAAAATAGATAAGTCCCCTGGGCCGGATGGGATTTATCCTAGGATTCTCTGGGAAGCTAGGGAGGAGATTGCTGAGTGATCTTTAAGTCATCTTTGTCTACAGGAATAGTGCCAGAAGACTGGAGGATAGCAAATGTTGCCCCCTTGTTCAAGAAGGGGAGTAGAGACAACCTCGGTAACTATAGACCAGTGAGCCTTACTTCTGTTGTGGGCAAAATCTTGGAAAGGTTTATAAGAGATAGGATGTATAATCATCTGGAAAGGAATAATTTGGTTAAAGATAGTCAACACGGTTTTGTGAAGGGTAGGTCGTCCCTCACAAACCTTATTGAGTTCTTTGAGAAGGTGACCAAACAGGTGGATGAGGGTAAAGCAGTTGATGTGGTGTATATGGATTTCAGTAAAGCATTTGATATGGTTCCCCAGGGTAGGCTACTGCAGAAAATACGGAGGCATGGGATTCAGGGAGATTTAGCAGTTTGGATCAGAAATTGGCTAGCTGGAAGAAGACATAGGGTGGTGGTTGATGGGAAAGGTTCAGACTGGAGTCCAGTTACTAGTGGTGCACCACAAGGATCTGTGTTGGGGCCACTGCTGTTTGTCATTTTTATAAATGACCTGGAGGAGGGCGTAGAAGGATGGGTGAGTAAATTTGCAGACGACACT
The DNA here is from genome assembly GCF_047496885.1 of Scyliorhinus torazame. Lineage (NCBI taxonomy): Eukaryota > Metazoa > Chordata > Chondrichthyes > Carcharhiniformes > Scyliorhinidae > Scyliorhinus > Scyliorhinus torazame. The sequence goes on from NC_092713.1 coordinate 67,477,695, forward strand.
AAAGTCGGTGGAGTTGTGGACAGTGCGGAAGGATGTTACAAGTTACAGAGGGACATCGATATGCTGCAGCGCTGGGCTGAGAGGTGGCAAATGGAGTTTAATGAAGAAAAGTGTGAGGTGATTCATTTTGGAAGGAATAACAGAAAGACAGAGTACTGGGCTAATGGTAAGATTCTTGGTACTGTGGATGAGCAGAGCGATCTCGGTGTCCATGTACATAGGTCCCTGAAAGTTGCCACCCAGGTTGAGAGAGTTGTTAAGAAGGCTTATGGTATGTTAGCTTTTATTGGTAGAGGGATTGAGTTTCGGAGCCATGAGGTTTTGTTGCAGCTGTACAAAACTCTGGTACGGCCGCATTTGGAGTATTGCATGCAATTCTGGTCGCTGCATTATAGGAAGGATGTGGAAGCATTGGAAAGGGTGCAGAGGAGATTTACCAGAATGTTGCCTGGTATGGAGGGAAGATCTTATGAAGAAAGGCTGAGGGACTTGAGGCTGTTTTTGTTAGAGAGAAGAAGGTTAAGAGGTGACTTAATTGAGGCATACAAGATGATCAGAGGATTGGATAGGGTGGACAGTGAGAGCCTTTTTCCTCAGATGGTGATGTCTAGCACGAGGGGACATAGCTTTAAATTGAGGGGAGATAGATATAAGACAGATGTCAGAGGTAGGTTCTTTACTCAGAGAGTAGTAAGGGCGTTGAATGCCCTGCCTGCAACAGTAGTGGACTCGCCAACACGAAGAGCATTCAAATGGTCATTGGATAGACATGTGGACGATAAGGGAATAGTGTAGATGGGCTTTAGAGTGATTTCACAGGTTGGCGCAACATCGAGGGCCGAAGGGCCTGTACTGCGCTGTAATGTTCTATGTTCTATGTTCTGCCGCAGACTGAATCATCGGCGAATCCAACACCCCAAATATGGCCACAAGCAGATATGGTCTAAATCCACATGGAATATCTCCGACATGGACTTAAAGAATGAAGCCCAGTAGCCAATGGATTTGGGGGAGGACCAGAACATATGCGTGTGGCTAGCCGGGCCCAGAGAACAGCTATCACACCTATCCTCAACATTTGGGAACAATAAATTAGGGAGGGCCAGGCCCCCGATCTATCTATCCAATTGGAGCAGAATGCTATAGATTCTGGGATTCTTACCCACCCAAATAAAAGCATCATTCAATTTGTTAACCTTGATAAAGAAGGATTTGGGCAGAAAAATGGGAAAACATTGTAAGAAAAATAAAAACCTCGGGGGCACGTTCATTTTAATAGTTTGTATCCTACCTGTCAAGGATAGAGGAAGGTTGTTCCACCTCTCCTGTCAAGGATAGAGGAAGGTTGTTCCACCTCTGCAAAACCGTTTTGACATTATTAATCAGGCTTGTGTAAATCAGCTTATGAAGTGAGGCCCAGTTGTGGGCCACCCGAATCCCCAGATAGCGGAATCTTGACCAATCTCCACCCCATCTTGACCAATACTCCATCATTGATTAGAGGACCTCAATGTTATAGAGAGCGGCTCTATTGCCAGGACGAACACGAGTGGAGAAAGCAGGCAGCCTGCCTAGTATACCTATTCAAGGGAAGTATAAAGTGTTTGTATGAACACTGGCAGTAGTACATTATATAACAGGCGAACGCAGGAAACAAATCTCCCGAGAATCTCAAGTAAATACTCCCATTCCACTCTATCAAAAACCTTTTCAGCATCAAGAAATGCTATCACCTCAGATTCGGGGACTGGGGAGGGCGAAAGGGTTACAGTTAACAGGTGACGTATATTGGCCGACAATTGTCAGCCTTTCACAAAGCCTGTTTGATCCTCCGAAATTATACTTGGGAAGAAGGCTCCAACCAGAGCAGTAGCACCTTAGCAAGCAGCTTGACATCTGCATTTAAAAGCAAGGCAGGATAGTATAAACCACACTCTGTTGGTTTCTTGCCCCTCTTAAGGAGCAAGGAAATAGAGGCTTGATTGAGGGTTAGAGGCCCTGCCATCGAAGCTGGAATGAAAACCTTCCCAACCCACCCCTTGCGCCGCCTGGTCTGATCCCTGCTAAGCAAGTGGGTCTCCTGCAAGAAAACAACATCGGACTTTAAACTCTTAAGATGAGCAAATGCCATCGACCATTTTACTGGGCCATTCAAACGTCTAATGTTCCAGGTGACCAAATGGATTGGTGGTCTTCCACCACCCCTCCCACCAAGAGAGATCAACCAAGGGACACTGAAAAGGTAAAGCAAAAAGATCCACCCAAGATGGCCGTTCAGCCAAGTTAGACTGATGAAGGAAAACCAACAGGCACCATAAGCAGACTAACCCAACCCTACTCTACCCCACCCTCCCCCTCCCCATCCCAAAAATGCCATCGCCAATAAATGTAACCACACCAATAGGCAAATAAAAGAGACTTAACCTGAGACCAAAACCTCCATTTAACAACCAAACAAAACAAAAACTCTAAGCACGTTTTCTGAAAAACTATTATAATGAGCTGCAGTGTACCCTCCAAAAACACTCCCATTAACTAATAGGGGAGGTGGTGGCGTAGTGGTATTGTCACTGGACTAGTAAACTAGAGAGCCAGAGTAATGGTCTGGGGATCCAGGTTCAAATCCCACCATTGCAGATGGTGAAATTTGAATTCAATACAAATCTGGAATTAAAAGTCTAATGATGGCCATGAAACCAGTGTCGATTGTCGTAAAAACCCATCTGGTTCACCAATGTCCTTTAGGGAAGGAAATCTTACCTGGTCTGGATTACATGTGATTCCAGATCCAAAGCAATGTGGTTCACTCTTAACTGCCCCCTCAAGGGCAATAAATGTTGGCACAGCGTGCGATGCCCATGTCCCATGAACGAATAGACAAAACCTTCTTAGTTACCAGGGAGACTCCTAACGGAGAAAAAAAAACATTGCAAAGCCCCACTAGAGACTAAATAACAATGTTGATAAGAGGAAGGAAACAATTTTTTTTTTAAATTTAGAGTACCCAATTGCTTTTTTTCAATCAATTTAGCATGACAAATCCACCTAACCTGCACATCTTTGGGTTGTGGGGGTGACACCCATGCACGGGGAGAATGTAAAAACTCCACGCGGACAGTGACCCGGGGCCGGGATCCACCCCGGATCCTCAGCGCTGTAGGCAGCAGTGCTGACCACTGCACCACTGTGCCGCCCTACTAATGTTAAAAAAAAACACCCGTAGTAGAGAACCTCAAATCTAATAAATGGCATTAAGAACACAACCCCACCAAGAACAAGAAATACAAACAAAACAACACGGCCGTCACAGAGCCATGAACCAGATTGCACAGTTCACAACTTGTGCCTTTTAACAAAAGAGCCCGTATCACCCAGCATGTCAAAAAAAGTATTTTTCCTCAAACATAACTCTTGAGCTAGATAGACCATCCCAAACCTGACGCCACTCTTGTACAGGACGGCCTTCACTCCACTAAACGCGGATCGTTATTTCGCCAACTCTAAAAGGGGTCTTGAAACATCTTTGGCTAACAGGGTTAAGGAAAATCCCAAAGCCTTTTATTCGTATATAAGGAGCAAGAGGGTAACTAGAGAAAGGATTGGCCCACTCAAAGACAAAAGAGGGAATTTATGCGTGGAGTCAGAGGAAATGGGTGAGATTCTTAATGAGTACTTTGCATCGGTATTCACCAAGGAGAGGGACATGATGGATGTTGAGGCTATGGATGGATGTTTAAATACTCAAGGTTTTCAAAGTCGGCATAAGGAAGGGGGAAGTTTTGGGTATTCTAAAAGGCATTAAGGTGGACAAGTTCCCAGGTCCGGATGGGATCTATCCCAGGTTACTGAGGGAAGCGAGGGAAGAAATAGCTGGGGCCTTAACAGATATTTTTGCAGCATCCTTGAGCACAGGTGAGGTCCCAGAGGACTGGAGAATTGCTAATGTTGTCCCTTTGTTTAAGATGGGTAGCAGGGATATTCCAGGGAATTATAGACCTGTGAGCTTGACGTCAGTGGTAGGCAAACTGCTGGAGAAGATACTGAGGGATGGGATCTATTCACATTTGGAAGAAAATAGACTTATCAGTGATGGGCAGCATGGTATTGTGCAGGGAACGTCATGTCTTACAAACCTAATAGAATTCTTTGAGGAAGTGACAACGTTAATTGATGATGGAAGGGCTGTAGATGTCATATACATGGACTTCAGTAAGGCTTTTGATAAAGTTTCCCATGGCAGGTTGATGGAAAAAGTGAAGTCGTAAGGGGTTCAAGGTGTAGATGGTTCAGGGTTCTAGATGGATAAAGAACTGGCTGGGCAACAGGAGACAGAGAGTAGTGGTGGAAGGGAGTGTCTCAAAATGGAGAAAGGTGACTAGTGGTGTTCCACAGGGATCCGTGCTCGGACCACTGTTGTTTGAGATACACATAAATGATCTGGACGAAGGTATAGGTGGTCTGATTAGCAAGTTTTCAGATGATACTAAGATTGGTGGAGTTGCAGATGGCGAGAAGGACTGTCAGCGAATACAGCAAAATATAAATAGATTGGAGAGTTGGGCAGAGAAATGGCAGATGGAGTTCAATCCAGGCAAATGCGAGGTGATGCATTTTGGAAGATCTAATTCAAGAGCTGACTATACGGTCAATGGAAGTGTCCTGGGGAAAATTGATGTACAGAGAGATCTGGGAGTTCAGGTCCATTTTACCCTGAAGGTGGCAACGCAGGTCGATAGAGTGGTCAAGAAGGCATACAGCATGCTTGCCTTCATCGGACAGGGTATTGAGTACAAGAGTCGGCAGGTCATGTTACAGTTGTATAGGACTTTGGTTAGGCCACATTTGGAATACTGCGTGCAGTTCTGGTCGCCACATTACCAGAAGGATGTGGATGCTTTAGAGAGGGTGCAGAGGAGGTTCACCAGGATGTTGCCTGGTATGGAGGGTGCTAGCTATGAAGAAAGGTTGAGTAGATTAGGATTGTTTTCGTTGGAAAGACAGAGGTTGAGGGGGGACCTGATTGAGGTCTACAAAATTATGAGAGGTATGGAGAGGGTGGATAGCAACAAGCTTTTTCCAAGAGTGGGGGTGTCAATTACAAGGGGTCATGATTTCAAGGTGAGAGGGGGAAAGTTTAAGGGAGATGTGCGTGGAAAGTTTTTTACGCAGAGGGTGGTGGGTGCCTGGAACGCTTTGCCAGCGGAGGTGGTAGAGGCGGGCACAATAGCATCATTTAAGATGCATCTAGACAGATATATGAACCATAAAACCATAAGACCATAAGACATAGGTGCGGAAGTAAGGCCATTCGGCCCATCGAGTCCACCATTCAATCATGGCTGATTTCAACTCCATTTACCCGCTCTCTCTCCATAGCCCTTAATTCCTCAAGAAATCAAGAATTTATCAACTTCTGTCTTAAAGACACTCAACGTCTTGGCCTCCACCCCCCTCTGTTGCAATGAATTCCACAGACCCACCACTCTCTGGCTGAAGACATTTCTCCTCATCTCTGTTCTAAAGTGACTGCCTTTTATTCCAAGGCTGTGCCCCCGGGTCCTAGTCTCCCCTGCTAATGGAAACAACTTCCCTACGTCCACCCTATCTAAGCCATTCATTATCTTGTAAGTTTCTATTAGATCTCCCCTCAACCTCCTAAACTCCAATGAATATAATCCCAGGATCCTCAGACGTTCGTCGTATGTTAGGCCTACCATTCCTGGGATCATCCGTGTGAATCTCCGCTGGACCCGCTCCAGTGCCAGTATGTCCTTCCTGAGGTGTGGGGCCCAACATTGCTCACAGTATTCTAAATGGGGCCTAACTAATGCTTTATAAAGCTTCAGAAGTACATCCCTGCTTTTATATTCCAAGCCTCTTGAGATAAATGACAACATTGCATTTGCTTTCTTAATTACGGACTCAACCTGCAAGTTTACCTTTAGAGCATCCTGGACTAGGACTCCCAAGTCCCTTTGCACTTCAGCATTATGAATTTTGTCACCTTTTAGAAAATAGTCCAAGCCTCTATTCTTTTTTCCAAAGTGCAAGACCTCGCACTTGCCCACGTTGAAATTCATCAGCCATTTCTTGGACCACTCTCCTAAACTGTCTAAATCTTTCTGCAGCCTCCCCACCTCCTCAATACTACCTGCCCCTCCACCTATCTTTGTATCATCGGCAAACTTAGCCAGAATGCCCCCAGTCCCGCCACTAGATCGTTAATATATAAAGAGAACAGCTGTGGCCCCAACACTGAACCCTGCGGGACACCACTCGTCACCGGTTGCCATTCCGAAAAAGAACCTTTTATCCCAACTTTCTGCCTTCTGCCTGACAGCCAATCGTCATTCCATGTTAGTACCTTGGCTCGAATACCATGGACCCTTATTTTATTCAGCAGTCTCCCGTGAGGCACCTTATCAAAGGCCTTTTGGAAGTCAAGATAGATAACATCCATTGGCTCTCCTTGGTCTAACCTATTTGTTATCTCTTCAAAGAACTCTAACAGCTTTGTCAGGCACGACCTCCCCTTACTAAATCCATGCTGACTTGTCCTAATCCGACCCTGCACTTCCAAGAATTTAGAAATCCCATCCTTACCGATGGATTCTAGAATCTTGCCAACAACCGAGGTTAGGCTAATTGGCCTATAATTTTCCATCTTTTTCCTTGTTCCCTTCTTGAACAGGGGGGTTACAACAGCGATTTTCCAATCCTCTGGGACTTTCCCTGACTCCAGTGACTTTTGAAAGATCATAACTAACGCCTCCACTATTTCATCAACTATCTCCTTTGGAACTCTAGGATGTAACCCATCTGGGCCTGGAGATTTATCAATTTTTAGACCTCTTAATTTCTCTAGCACTTTCTCCTTTGTGATGGCTACCATATTTAACTCTGCCCCCTGACTCTCCTGAATTGTTGGGATATTACTTATGTCTTCTACTGTGAAGACTGACGCAAAGTACTTATTTAGTTCCTCAGCTATTTCCTTGTCTCTTCCTTGATAATGAACGGGCGGGGAACAGAGGGAAGTAGATCCTTGGAAAATAAGTGACAGGTTTAGATAAAGGATCTGGATCGGCGCAGGCTGGGAGGGCCGAAGGGCCTGTTCCTGTGCTGTAATGTTCTTTGTTTCTTTTTGTTTCTAACGCCACACTCATGTCCTGACACAGTCTAGTGGAGTGCCCTTCCCACTTGAGATCACAGCCCTCTCTTGCCCATCAAAGAACCCTCTCTTTTTCTTGAAAGCTGTAAACTCATACGATCACCACACGCGATGGATCTTCAGAACAAGGCCTCAGATGAAGTGAGCGATGGGCACAGTCTAATTCAGGCAGGGATGCGAATCCACCCACACCCACCATTTTAAGGAAAATGTCCGAGAAATATTCCGTGGGGTTATGGCCCTCAATCCTCTCTGGTAACCTCATAGTCCGGATTCTGCCTCCTAGACCTGTTTTCCAGGTCATTCAGCTTGGTTCTTAACAATTTATTAGTTTCAACCACCGAAGTCAGATCACACTTCAGCACGGCAATCCGATCACTGTGGCATGATAAAGCCACGTCCATGCTCTTAACTATGACTCGTGACGAGTTTTTCCCAGAACCTCACGAATTTGAGCCCCTTCGATCGATCTTTTAGGATCCTCCAAAACATTTTGTTGGTATTTCTAAAACTCTTTCACCAAAATTCTATTGAGCGCCTTGCCCATTAGTGGAGCCATCTTACCTCCCGTTGAGGCCCAAAAGGCTTCAGACTCCGTCGATAAGTTTCGGCTCAACATGTTCTTGGCTTTGTTTCCTCCGGGTGTCTCAGCAGACAGGGACTCTATAATAATAATAATAATAATAATTGCTTATTGTCACAAGTGGGCTTCAATGAAGTTACTGTGAAAAGCCCCTAGTTGCCACATTCCAGCACCTGTTCGGAGAGGCCGGTCCGGGAATTGAACCCGCGTTGCTGCCTTGTTCTGCATTACAAGCCAGCTCTTTGACTCTACCCCGATAACTTGCAGTTGGTAAACAGTTGGTAAATTTCTTGACTTGATCTATCCGACTAAACAGCCAAAATCCAGCTCCTAGGTCTTTGGGATTTTCTTTGTAAATAGAGTTTGTCTGAAGTATGAAACCTGCCGTGTTCATTTTAATCTATTAAAAATCTGCCTCACTGGACGTCCGGTGGTGGTGATGTGTTGAGCAGTCGCACATCAGGTGGCTCTCCTCCAGAACACAGCCAACAGGCATTTTAATTTTAGTCCAAAAGTCCAGACTAATTTCACCCATCAATAAGAAACAGAGAGAAGGGGAACACCAATATGCCAGCAAACGGTAGCTCAAGAAGCCGTAGAGACGGACACTAACCGATCAGGGACATTCACATGGGGGACAGACTCATAACCCTTGATGAGCTAATGGAAAGACTGGAGCTACCAAACGGACAGGACCTCCACCACTTACAAATCACAAACTTTCTCTGCAAGGAGATGACAAGGTACCCTAGGGCCCCGAGAGAGACATTGCTGGAGGAACTGCTGCACGTGGGCAGTAGGGAGAAGTGGAACTGTGGGGGACATTTAAGGACGACTTTTAGAAAGGGTGAGAACACCATTAGACGGAGCAAGTCGGAAATGGGAGGACAAACTTGGGATGAAAGTAGGGTGGGTACTCTGGAGCGAAGCACTGAGTAGGGCCAACTCCACCTCCTCTTGCGCAAAGCTAAGCCTCATTCAGTTTAAAGTGGTGCACAGAGCACACCTGACCAGAACCCGAATGAACAGGTTTTTCCTGGAGGTGAAGGATTAATGTGAACGGTGCCAGGGAGGCCCGGCCAACCACGCCAACATGTTCTGGGCCTACTCCAGACTTGTCGGGTTCGTAACAGCCTTCTTCAAGGTGATAGGCAAGGTTGTGGGGCTAAGGGTGGAGCAATGCCCGAATGTGGCAGTCCTCGGGGGCTTCCACAAAGCGTGGGGGCTATTCATTAGCCTGCTCCAAGACCTGTTTGAAGCCAGTGATAAGGAAGAAAGGGGGCATCAAATAGGGCAGACAAGATTGCACAGAACAGAGGGGAGCAAGGAGGTGGGTGAGCGACAGCAAGGAAGGAACCTAGGGAAGTATCAGGAAGGGACAGGAGAAAAGAGTGAGGGGGGTAAGGGGGAAGAGCACCCCCCCCCCAATCCCCCCCCCCCCTCCAGCGAAGCCATAGGGTTAACACCAAGAATTACACAATGAAAGAAAGAATATAACAATATGGCGGAAGAAGGGGCCAGGATTGTGACTGACTATCAAGGAGGGAAGGGAGGGGGGATGGAAGGGGGGATGGAAGGGGAAGCAAGGAAAGGGGGAGGGCCGATGGAAGGGGAACATGTAAATTGTACATAATAAACATTTTATTCTGTAAATATTCTGTGTTTTATATGTCTCATTGTTAATATTGGAAAATTCTAATTAAAAATATATATATTTTTTAAAATCTGCCTCACTGTAATAAATAAAACTATCTTAATTTCTCAAAATTTACAATCTATCATTACATGCAGACCCAATGTTGCTCATTCAGCACTACAAATGCTGAAAACTTTGTTTATGTTAAATTCATTTTGCAGCATTGTGCTAATATGTACAGACCATGGTGATAGAAATGATAGAGAAGGAATCTAATCCATTCTTGTCAGTAAAATGAGAGAACAAAATCAATCACTTTTAATTAAATGTAAGGATTGGTAATCCTGTAATATAGCTGATTGGAAGTAAACCCTGATCTATTGATTGACATGCATTTACAGTCGAGTTCACTGTAAAAGTGAAGTAAATTTGCCATAGTCCCAGGTGACCATAGGCCGCTTTCCCCTTTGACAGGGAGAGCTGACTGGTGATGATTTAACCTGAGGGTCACCCCACCTCGGGTGGTGGGCAAGGTTCAGGAGGCAGGTCTTCATGAATATCCTCAACAGGTGCTGGAATTGAACCCACGCCGTTGGCCTCGCTCTGCATCACGAACTGGTTGTCCAGCCAACTGTAAGGTAAACAAGCTCTATTGATTGGCTAATTGAACTGGGCTGTAGGTCAGCAGATCTCCCACAGCAATAGGTGACTGTCTGTAAAGTACGGTATTACCAGAACTTGCTGTAGGTATTTACCATAGCTAACTGCGAATAATGCCAATGATGACTGTTTTTATTGAGTTCATCTCTAAGGATAGCTCTGGCAAATTCTTAGCTCCTTTGCTCTGCTTCCACATATCACATTACACAATGAGGCCGAGGAGGAAGTGCAGGCGGTAGTTAAGACTTTCCTCATGCTTCTGACCAAGCCGTTCTCTTTCATCTCTTGTTTCACTCGCCTTCTTTTTTTCCCATTTATTAGTTGAGAGGCTTTTCCTTATGGAGAGAAAGATAGTGGGGATACAAAATCAGCACGCAGAGAGATACAGGATACAAGGAAACCAGAGGAATAGAGAGAGGAACAAGGCTCAATCCTTGCGAAGCAAAGATTGACAAACCAGCAGATTGACATCTCCTGCTCTGAAATCAAAGGTACTAAACAAGCACCACCACAATGTCGGTCCACCAGGATGTGAAGTAGATGGAAGAGGTCAAAGTAATCTCCACTACCCATTTATACAGCAACATCAGAGAAATAATTTTCTCATTGCAAACATCAATGAAGCATAAGGCAACTGCACTTCATGTTTCAAACCATTTATCAATAGGTGGAATTTTGCTGAGGCATCGCATCTTCCGCCTGCCAGTTAGAGATGGAAAGAGGTGCGTGTGCTACCTCTTTTTTTGGAAGGCCCACTGAAGTGCAAGCCAACCAAGCTGTGGCAAAGCTGACGGCAGGGCTTCCCCTGGAATCAGGACCCTGGGGTGAAGGTTCCGCTTATCTAGAACTGCCAACTCAACAGCACCACAGGGGATGTGGTGACTGTGAGGAAAAATACCTGCACACCAACCCAGACCACAGCTAGGTAAAAAGCAAAATATTGCTGGGTGGAGGGCTTCACACAATGGGGATTATGAGGAGAGGGGTTAGGGGTCTTTCTGAAGGCCTTTCACTTCCAAATTTTGAGTCCCTTAATCAGTCACCGACAACATCCCACCCCCTAGGTAACAAATCTGTTGCACAGTTTTACCTGTCATACATGTCCCATGTTGGCAGGCCTATCCGCCACTGAGGTAATACCAGCGGTTGCGGGATGACGCCCTAAATAGTCATTAATTGGCCACTTAAGGACCTTAATAGGTGGACGAGCGGAAAGGTCGACCATGGGCCTTACTGCTCAGAACCTCATTCTGGATGATGTGGGAAGCAGCTGGATTCCAGGGCACCCCCATCCTGCCAAATTATAAGCTCTCCTGACTGCAAGGTTCACACCAGTGAATGCAGAGGGTTCTATCCAAAGCACAAAGCTGCCTCTCAGGGCTTCAACAGAAACAATCTTGAAAGGAGACTGTATTGCTTGTGACACATGGGGCTGCATTACCAGAGATCTATTTCAGGGCTCTCAGGATCTAATGAAATCCAGTAGATTATCCTTCCCAATGACTGTTCCTGAATCTGGGCCCATTGCCACTGACACAGCAGGCGTCCTCCAACATGATGCAGCTGACTCTCAGGATAGAAGCACTCGTCAAGCTTTTTATCAAATGCCTCTGAGGTCTACTGAAATTGCACATTCGAGGCAGGGCCAAGCTATCCAGGCCGTTGCACAAGAGATAATAATTAAACAGATGTTGAAGTTTGCATTGGCCCTATAATTCAGTGAGCTCATTAGAAGTCATGTCTGGTAGTGTAGAATGGTATGGTTGGCTTGTTAAACCCAAAGACAGATGTTCTCATATGAAAGAATTCAAACAGCCATAAATCGGGTGGGGGAGGGGGAGATGTTGTAATGGGTATGCAGAAAGGGGAATAACTATTTCTAAAAGACATCTGTCTAATAATCATGCAAAGATCAGCAACAGAGAGATGTTTGTTTGAAGGAGACTACACCCCTGAATCGCAGGGTGGTGGCACTTTCAAATCAAAATCCTTCTGTTCTTAAATTTTGTCTCCCTGCCTCCACAACAGTGGTCCCTCTTCCTGCAGGGATCCTCCAGAGATAAGAGTCCAGTCATTGTTGGACAACAAAGTGTTTAGGGCACACCAAGCACCCACAATGTAGGAGATGGTCTCAGGTATAAACTGCAATGTCTTCCAGCTCCATCAGGATGTCAGAACCTTCCATTTTAAATGATTGCTCTAGCGGCTGAAGGTGGGTCATTGGATCTCAGCTCAGTTGCTGAGGGTGGCACTTGAAATTCAGTCATGAAACACCCAGAATCGATGTGGATAGTCAACCGCCTTCCTGATTAGAGGTTGGAGACTGGTCCACCTCATGACCAAAAGTTTGTGGCAACTTCTAATAAATTTGGTAGTGAAATTGGAATTGTATTGCTAATTATCACAAACCATTTGAACATTCAGGGATTAGAATCCAATTCCATGCAGAGAATTCAATGGGTCGACAAAGGTCCACAATGCAATGTGGGTTCCGTCTATTTTCTCCTGAACTCCTGGATATTTGAACCACATTGTAGAACTGAAAGAGGTGATTGCTGCCATGGTGCCATTCCAAAATAAATTAATTCCCCAACTTTCCTGAAGGGGCCAAGTGAGTACTCTAGGTGTCATAATGCTGGTATCCCATTGCAACCTAGAAAGAGTAAGTGACATAAACACTGTGACAAGTATTCACTTTGACTGCAGCTGTCCAGGAATAACCTAATCTGCTGATCCGGCCTTCCTTGCTACATTGAACGGTGTAAAGGCACATGTCTTCCTTCATTCCCTTGTAAAAGCTCCAGGCCCTAAAGCAATGTGTTGGGGGTAGGAGTATTGGCAGGATATCTTCAGAGTTCTTCTGAGCTTCCACACCTTCTTTTTGTCCCTTTGGGACTTCAGCTCTTCTTCAATTGACATTAATACAAAGAAAATTTCCACAATCTTAAATTCAATTCTTCATTGTTGGCAGCAATTTAGGGGGAAATGTCAGGTAAACTGACAAATCAGAAAAAATGTCAAAGGTCTTTAAATTTGTTACAATCTCCAAAGCACCTGCATTGTATTCGATTCCCTTCCTACACCTTGGAGTATGAGCTTCCCAAGTGTTTAGGGGGCGGAGCTTCCTCCCAATTGGAGGAGCCCCCACATCCTGGGAGCAGGTCGCGGAAGAAGACCCTGAGGGGGAATGGAAAGTGACAGAGTGGCTATTGAGTAGTAGAATAAACCTAGTAGTCTTCCATCTGTCTGGCTATGTGTGGAGTCCTTACCTTTGGTCACAAAAAAATGAAACACACTGGGATCACATTGTTAATCAATCTGAGATGACTTTAGGCAAAGTCCAAGGTCTTCAAGGACACATTTCACGATTTTGATGACTGCAGACTAACTGGCCATGTAATGTAGCACAGAATTATTCTCCAATACATACGACAACTTTGACCTTACAATCAGCAGTCTATAGAATCTTGGAAGATGTCCTCCAAAGCATCTATTGTTTCTCGACCAATTCCTTAAGTACTCTGGGATGTAGATTAACAGGCCCTTGGCATTTATCGGCCTTCAATCCCATTAATTTCCTCAAAACCATTTCCTCACTAATCCTGATTTCCTTCAGTTCGTCCCTCTCACTAAACCTTATGTTCACCAACATTTTTTACACCTTATTTGTGTGTCCTCTTTTGTGAAGACAGAACCAAACTATGTATTTAGTTGGTCAGCCATTTCTTTGTTCACCATTATAAATGTCCTTCGATCACTTTACTGATGGTCGTGAGTAGACTGATGTGATGGTAATTGGCCAGCTTGGATTCTTCCTGTTTCTTGTGTACAGGACACAACTGGGCAATCTTCCATATTGCCGGGAAGATGCCAGTATTTTACCTGCACTGGAACAGCTTGGCTCGGGACACGGCAAGTTCTGGAGCACAAATCAGTACTGTTGCCGGAATATTGTCAGGGCCCCTCATCTTTGCAGTATCCAGTGCCTTCAGCCATTCCTTGATATCACATGGGGTGAATCGAATTGGCTGAAAACTGACATATGTGATGCTGGGGACCTCCGGAGGAGGCCGAGGGGGATCATCCATTCAGCACTCCTGGCTGAAGATTGTTGCGAATGCTTCAGCCTTATCTTTTACACTGATGTACTGAGCTCCTCCATAATTGAGGATGGGGATATTTGCATAGACTCCTACTCCAGTGAATTGTTTAATTGTCCACCACTATTCACAGCTGGATGTGGCAGGACTGCAGAACTTAGATCTGATCTGTTGGTTGTGGAATTGCTTAACTCTGTCTATTACTTGCTACTTATTCCGTTTGGCACACAAGTAGTCCTGTGTTGTAGTTTAACCAGGCTGACGCCCCATTTTTAGGTATGCCTGCTGTTGCTCCTGGCATGCTCTCCTGCACTCTTCATTGAACCAGGGTTGATCCCCTGGCTTGGTGGTAATGGTAGCGTGGGGGATATGCCGGGCTATGAGATTACAGATTGTGGTTGAGTACAATTCTGCTGCTGCTAATGGTCCAAAGCACCTCATTGATGCTCAATTTTGAGTTGCTAGATCTGTTCAAAGTCTATCACATTTAGCACACAACATGTTGGGGGATATCCTCAATGCGAAGACTAGACGTTGTGTCCACATGGACTGTACGATGATCATTCCTCCAGCTACTGTCATGGACCAGTGCATCTACAGGTAGGTGAGAATAAGGTCAAGTATGTTTTTTCTCTTGTTAGTTATTCCACCACGTGCTGCAATCCCAGTCTAGCAGCTATGGTCTGTGGTGGTGCTACCGATCCATTTTTGGTCATGGACTTTGAAGTCCCCCACCCAGAATGCATTCTGTGCTTTTTCCACCCTCAGTGCTTCCTCCAAGTGGTGTTCGACATGGAGGGGTACTGATTCATCAGCTGATGGTGGATGGTACGTGGTAATCAGCAGGAGGTTACTTTGCTTATGGTTGACCTGGTGTCATAAGGCTTCATGTGTCCAGAGTTGACGTTGAGGACTCCTAGGGCAACTCCTTCCCGACTGTATACCACTGTTCTGCCACCTTTGCCGGTGGAACAGAACATTCCCAGAAATAGTGATACTATTCGGGGACATTATCTGTAAGGTATGACCATGTCAGGCTGCTGTGAGACAGCTCACAAACCCCCAGATGTTAGTCAGGAGAACTTTGCAAGGTCGACAGGGCTGGGTTTTTCCATTATTGTTTCCGATACCTGGGTCAATGCCAGGTGGTCCGTCTGGTTTCATTCCTTTCTTAGTAGCAGTTGGCTTGCTAGTCCAATTCAGAGAGCATTTTAAGAGTCAACCACATTGCTATCGGTCTGGAGTCACAGGTAAGGGCTCCTTTTATAAACAACATTAGTGAACTGGATGGGTTTTTATGACAATCGCTTCATGGTCTTCATTAGGATTTTAATTCCAGAGGTTTATTGAATTTACTTTCAACCATCTGCTGTGGTGGGATTTGAAGCCAGGTCCCCAGAGCATTACCCCAAGTTTCGGGATTACTCATCCAGCAATAATTCCACTGCGCCATCACCTCCCCTAAATATTTGATTTGTATCCTTGATATATTTTTCCTTGTTTTCATTGAACTTAAACTTTTACCTCTTTACCTCGAGTGGAAGACAGACAGGAAAATGACCAGCAACAGAAGAATGAGGTCCAACCCCAGGCTCCAACGGTTCATAGAATCATGTGCAGATGGAGGCCAATTTATTCAACGAGTCTGCACTGATCCTCTGAAAGAGCACCCTATCTAGACCCACAGCCCACCCTATCCCTGTAACCCAGTAACCACACCTAACCTTTTGGACACTAAGACACAAATTAGCATGGCCAATCCACCCAACCTGTACATCTTTGGACTGTGGGAGAAAACCAGAGCACCTGGAGGAAACCCACGAGACACGGGAAGAACATACAAACTCCACTGTCTCACTATCTGTAACACTATGATATGGACATTGGGACCTCCAGCCAACGTGCAAAGCTGAAAGATGATAATGCAGCAAGGAACTAACAACCATCAACTGATCAGAGCACATTTCTGTGAGACACGGAGACATATGAAAGAACATAGGGCGGGATTCTGCCGTAATCAGCGGGGCGAGCAACTCCGGTGGGAAGGAGTGGTGTGAACCACTCCGGCGTCGGGCCGCCCCAAAGGTGCACCTTCAGGGGCTAGGCCAGCCCCGGAGTGGTTTGCGACGTGCCGGCCAGCAGGGAAGGGGCTTGGCACCACGCCAACCGGCGCGAAGAGTTGCCAGATGCGCGGGAGCGCCAGCGTGTGCTGGCGTCATCCCAGCGCGTGAGCAGAGGACTCCGTCTCCACACTGGCCATGGTGGACCGCTACAGCCGCCGGTGCGGAAGAATAGAGTGCCTCCACGGCACAGGCCCGCCCGCGGATCGGTGGGCCCCGATCGCGGGCCAGGCCACCGTGGGGGCACCTCCCGGGGCCAGATACCCCGCCCAGGACCACGGAGGCCGCCCGCGCAGCCAGGTGCCGCCGGCAAATACCTGGTGTAAAATATGCCGGAGGGGGGAGAATCCCACCCATAGTGTTCCAATAAAAACCAAACAGCAAGGTTAACCCACTGATGAGAAACATCTTTAACTACCACAAAGATCACGGTGAGCCACATGGAAAATTAAGGATCAGGTTAATGCCACAAATGAATGGAGTGAACATTCTCTCTGGAAAGATTGGGACAAGGGTTAGATGGCTTTTGTTTCGGTGCAACATCGTGGGCCGAAGGGCCTGTACTGTGCTGTATTGTTCTATGTTCTATGTTCTAAGCGGATGTCCATGAGCAGATCAGATGGGGAATTAACAAAGAGAAGTTCAACTCCAAAGAGCAGAAAAAGCTGATCATAAAAAAACAACCAAGTACGAGGAACACACAACTCAGACTCCAAATTAACAAAGGTTGTCCAAATCAACAGAGTCTATCACTCCTCCAAATGTGTCCAGAATAAGGCGGGATTCTCTGGGAATCGGCGCGATGGCCCGACGCCTGCGCCAAAAACGGTGTGAAACACTCCGCCGTTGGACCCCCCGGAACGTCGTGAATTCTCTGGCCGTGAATGGGCTAGCAGCGGCGAGACGCCATTCGTGTCAGCGTCGCCCGTCACGGACGTGCGCGCCGTCAATGACGCCGCGTGGCATCGCAGCACAGAAGACGCCCCCCCCCCCCGAGACCCGGCAAAATGGCCGCCCACCACACAGCTCCGAGGTTCCAGGAGCGCAACATCGAGGTGCTCCTGGACGCAGTGGTGCAGAGGAGGGAGGCCCTGTACCCCGGACACGGCCGTAGGGTCGCACCACGCCTCAGCCAGCGCCTGTGGAGGGAGGTGGCAGAGGCCGTCAGCGCCATGGCTGTAACAGCAAGGACAGGCGTCCAGTGTCACAAGAAGATCAATGACCTTGTCAGGGCAGCCAGGGTGAGTAACCCCCCCTCACCCCCGATGGGCGGCACAGCCCGAGGTGCAACTGACATGGCTGCACCCACCCATGCAGGCTGCATTGGCAGGATGGGTTGTGCACCTCTGCCAACATACGCACAACTATGTCCGCATGTATATGTCTGCCTAACACTGTTGCCCTTTATCCCTGCCACCCTCCCGCCCCCCCCACAGGAGAAGAACACTCACAACAACCGGGAGCGTGAGAGGACCGGAAGGGGTCCACCCGAACTGCGAGCACTCACCATCCATGAAGAGAGGGCCCTGGACCTTGCAGGCGGACCCGAGGACCAGCAGGTTGCGGATGCAGAGGTCGGGGGCGCACCACCAAGTGAGACCCCCCACTGCCTGCCCCCCTTTCCCCATATCCCCCCTTCTCCCATATCCCCGCTTCCCCCATATCCCCCCTTCCCCCATATCCCCCTTCCACCATATCCCCCTTCACCCATATCCCCCATTTCCCCATCCCCCATATTTCTCCTTCCCCCATATCCCTCCTTCCCCCATATCCTCCCTTTCCCCATCCCCTTCCCCCATATCCCCCCTTCCTCCATACCCCCTCTTTCCCCATACCCGCATACTCCCTGTTCCCCCATATCCCCCTTCCCCATATCCCCCCTTCCCCCATGTTCCCCTTTCCCCAACCCCTCTTCTCCCATATCCCCCATCCCCATATTCCCCCTTTCCCCATATCCCCCCTTTCCCCATCCCCCTTCCCCCATATCCCCCTTCCCCATATCCCCCCTTTCCCCATCCCCCCATAACCCCCTTCCCCCATATCCCCCCTTCCCCCATATCCCTCCTTCCCTCATATTCCACTTTCCCCCAACCCCCTTCTCCCATATCCCCCCATCCCCCATATCCCCCCTTCCCCCATATCCCCCCTTTCCCACATCCCCCTTTCCCCCATATGCCACCATCCCCCTATCCCTGTCTGCATGTCCAACCATGCATGCTGTATGGTGTATTGCAGGACCAAACGTCGACCCACCCGACCCCGTGGATGCCGACCGCCCCCAGGATGTGCCCAGGTGCCTACGAGACAGGGACAGACCCGGAGCACCAGGCGGATGCCGCCCCCATCTAGTGCGAGTGCGGCGATGCCGGAGAGCCACACCCAGCGTCGAGGAGGGCAGCCACAGCAACAGGCCCCCGTTGCAGCCGACCCAGGACACTGACACACGGGACACTGATGCCCAGGACACTGACACACAGGACACTGACACACAGGACACCGACACACAGGGCACTGATGCCCAGGACACTAACACCCAGGACACTGACACACAGGACACCGACACACAGGACACTGACACACAGGACACCGACACACAGGACACTGACACACAGGACACTGACACACAAGACACCGACACACAGGACACTGACACACAGGCCACCGACACACAGGACACCGACACACAGGACATTGACACACAGGACACTGACACACAGGACATCGACACACAGGACATTGACACACAGGCCACCGACACACAGGACACTGACACCGAGTTCACCAACACACAGGACACCGACACACAGGACACTGACACACAGGACACTGACACACAGGACACCGACACACAGGACACTGACACTCAGGACACCGACACACAGGACACTGACACACAGGACATTGACACACAGGCCACCGACACACAGGACACTGACACCGAGTTCACCAACACACAGGATACCGACACACAGGACACCGACACACAGGATACTGACGCACAGGACACTGACACACAGGACACCGACGCCCAGGACACTGACGCACACGACACCCACACACAGGGGACTGATGGACAGGAATCACCACTCCAGGGGACCCCGGACTTCGGGTTGGATGAGGAGCAGAACATTACGCCACTGCTATCTGCTACACCCTCCACCATCGCGAGACATTCACCACGGTTGGGCACTTTAGTGATGAGGCATCTGGGACACTACCTGGTGCGCACAACACAGCCGTCCCGGTACAGCAGGTGGAGGCAGGAGCATCCGAGGGGCCGGGCGGTCAGAAGGTAGCCCAGCGCAGGCAACCATCTGCCGCCCAGACGAGTCCCGGGTTCCTGGAGTTACCACACCCACTCATAGACCCGATGCAGTCACAGACCAAGAGACGATCGAAGAGGGTGACGGCCGGCTTGCGGCAGCTGCAGACACAGGTGGAGGACTCCACCCGTATTCAGGAGCAGGTAGTGGTGCAGGTCATGCGTGCCACCCAGGCTGACACTGCACGAGTGGCGCCGCGGTGGAGGCAATGGGTGCAACGGTGTCAGACATGGGTCGCAGTGTGCAAGGCCTGGTGGCTTTCCATATAGGCGGCGTCCATGGCCCAGGACATGGCTGCCCTCTCACAGGCAGCCATGAGCCAGAGCCAGCAGCAGATCGCAGAGGCGCTCAACGCCATGGCCCAGTCTCAGCAGGCCATGGCCCAATCTCAGCAGGCAATGGCCCAGTCTCAGCAGGCCATGGCCCAGTCTCAGCAGGCCATGGCCCAATCTCAGCAGGCCATGGCCCAATCTCAGCAGGCCATGGCCCAGTCTCAGCAGGCCATGGCTCAGTCTCAGCAGGCCATGGCCCAATCTCAGCAGGCCATGGCCCAGTCTCAGCAGGCCATGGCTCAGTCTCAGCAGGCCATGGCTCAGTCTCAGCAGGCCATCACTGAGGGCATCGGCGCCATTGCCCAGGTGCTGGTCGGCGTCGCCCAGACACAGACAGGGATGGCCAACTCCCTGAGCTCCACGGCTGCAAACTTGCAGACCCTTGTTGATACCTGGTGGGCCTCCAGAACTGCTCGGTCCGTTCACATCCCCGACTCATGTAGAGGCCCGGGGACCATCGGGCACCCCGAGAGAGGAGGAGGTGCTGGGGCCCGTTCCGGGTCCTCCCCTGTAGGTGAGTTCCGGAACACCGCGACACCTCGGACTCTCCCTCTTCCGTCCCAGGTGCATCTGGTGGGCAACGGGCAGGACAGGCTGGCAGCTCGCCATCCCAGTTGCCCGGGCAGCAGCCAGGCCCATCCAGGCCGGGCCGCCCGAGGCAACTGCCGCCAAACGGGTCCCCAGTCACAGGGCAGGAATCACAGGAGTTCACCCCCAGTTCCGCTGTACCGTCTGGGGAACCACCTAGACGTGGCCTGTAAGGCCAAAACATTAGACACTGAGTAAGTTGGCACGGGTGCAGGGCACAGATTAGTTATAGGGGCTCGGGCACGTGTATGAACTGTTTGTTATTAAAATTACTTTCACACCTGCAGAAGCTGACTGTGTGCTCTGTCCGATGCGTGCGAGGGTGTGGTGTGAGGTGAGCACCAGTGTGCGTGTGAGGGGTGACAGAATGTCGGCCTCAGGTGACCCCCTCCCCCACGCCTGGGTCGCTCTCGCCATCCCCCCGGGCAGACGATGGGACCGTGTCCTGCAGTGTCACGGCCCCATGCAGGGACGGTCCGGGTGAAGGGTGGTACTGTGGCCATGGGTCAGACATTGTCCAACGATGTAGAGCCCAGAGCTCATCGCAGAGCGGGTTATCATCATCCTCCATGGCCTGCAATAGACACGCTTCCACCGCCGACCGCGTGAGCCCGGCCCGTTGTGCCGCAGGTGGATCTGCAATGGAGGGGTGGTGTGCATGCGGGTGGGGTGAGGGTGGTTGGTGGTGGGTGGGTGGGGTCAGGGCGGTTGGCGATGGGTGGGTGGGGTGAGGGTGGTTGGTGTTGGGTGGGTGGGGTGAGGGTGGTTGGTGTAGATTGGGTGGGGTGAGGGTGGTTGGTGTTGGGTGGGCGGGGTGAGGGTGGGTGATGTTGGGTGGGTGGGGTGAGGGTGGTTGGCGCTGGGTAGGTGGGGTGAGGGTGGTTGGTGTTGGGTGGGTGGGGTGAGAGCGGTTGGCGGTGGGTGGGTGGGGTGAGGGCGGTTGGCGATGGGTGGGTGGGGTGAGGGTGGTTGGTGTTGGGTGGGTGGGGTGAGGGTGGTTGGTGTAGAGTGGGTGGGGTGAGGGTGGTTGGTGTTGGGTGGGTGGGGTGAGGGTGGTTGGCGCTGGGTGGGCGGGGTGAGGGTGGTTGGTGTTGGGTGGGTGGGGTGAGGGCGGTTGGTGTTGGGTGGGTGGGGTGAGGGTGGTAGGCTGGTGCCGTAGTGTGCAGTCTGTGGCCATACTTGGTGAGTCCCACGCCCCCCTAGTCCATGAACCGGGCGGCTATCAGCCTGTCCCGTGCGGCGGATCCAGCCGGTAACGGTGGGCAGCCTCCCGTCCATGTCCAGCCCGTCTGTCCTGAATATTGCCCCCATCCTCCTCATCTGGGGACGTCTGCACCTCCCTTTGCTGCTCCTCCCCTTCCTCCTCCTCTGCCTGCAGCACATCGCCCCTCTGCTGGGCTATGTTGTGCAGGACGCAGCAGACCACAACGATGCGGCTGACCCGATCTGACGGGTACTGGAGGGCCCCTCCAGAGTGGTTCAGGCACCTGAGCAGTTCAGGCACCTAATCAATAAGATTAGGGAGGGTGGTAAAAGTTGTGGGGGGGTGGCATTGTTAATTAGCGATAGTATAACAGCTGCAGAAAGGCAGTTCGAGGAGGATCTGGTTGTATGTTGAAGTCAGAAATAGGAAAGGAGAAGTCACCTTGTTAGGAGTTTTCTATAGGCCCCCAAAAGCAGCAGAGATGTGGAGGAACAGATTGGGAAACAGATTTTGGAAAGGTGCAGAAGTCACAGGGTAGTAGATATGGGTGACTTCAAATTCCAAAATATTGAGTGGAAACTCTTTAGATCAAATAGTTTGGATGGGGTGGTGTTTGTGCAGTGTGTCCAGGAAGCTTTTCTAACATTGTCCGACCAGAGGGGAGGCCATATTGGATTTAGTACTTGGTAATGAACCAGGGCAAGTGATAAATTTGTTAGTGGGGGAGCATTTTGGAGATAGTGACCACAATTCTGTGATGGAGAATTCTAGTAATGGAGAGGGATAGGTGCGTGCAACAGGGCAAGGTTTACAATTGGGGGAAGGGTAAATACGATGCTGTCAGACAAGAACTGAAGTGCAGAAATTGGGAACATAGGCTTTCAGGGAAGGACACAATTGAAATGTGGAACTTGTTCAAGGAACAGATACTATGTGTCCTTGATATGTATGTCCCTGTCAGGCAGGGAAGAGATGGTCGAGTGAGGGAACCATGGTTGACAAGAGAGGTTGAATGTCTTGTTAAGTGGAAGAAGGATTCTTATGTAAGGCCATATTCCATGCCCCCACTACTCTCTGGGTAAAGAACCTACCTCTGACATCCCCCCATATCTTCCACCATTCACCTTAAATTTATGTCCCCTTGTAATGGTTTGTTCCACCCGGGGAAAATGTCTCTGACTGTCTACTCTATCTATTCCCCTGATCATCTTATAAACCTCTATCAAGTCGCCCCTCACCCTTCTCCGTTCTAATGAGAAAAGGCCTAGCACCCTCAACCTTTCCTCGTAAGACCTTAAGAGGAAACAAGGCTCAGACGGGGTGCTGGGGGGATACAAGATAGCCAGGAGGGAACTCAAGAAAGGGATTAGGAGAGCTAAGAGAGGGCATGAAAAATCTTTGGCGGATAGGATCAAGGAAAGCCCCAAGGCCTTTTACACATATGTGATAAATATGAGAATGACTAGAGCGAGGGTAGGTCCGATCAAGGACAATAGCGGGAGATTGCGTATTGAGTCAGCAGAGATAGGAGAGGTCTTGAACGAGTACATTTCTTCAGTATTTACAAATGAGAGGGGCCATATTGTTGGAGAGGACAGTGTGAAACAGACTCGTAAGCTCGAGGAGATACTTGTTAGGAAGGAAAATGTGTTGGGCATTTTGAAAAACTTGAGGATAGACAAGTCCCCCGGGCCTGACGGGATATATCCAAGGATTCTATGGGAAGCAAGAGATGAAATTGCAGAGCCGTTGGCAATGATCTTTTCGACCTCACTGTCAACAGGGGTGGTACCAGGGGATTGGAGAGTGGCGAATGTTGTGCCCTTGTTCAAAAAAGGGAATAGGGATAACCCTGGGAATTACAGGCCAGTTAGTCTTACTTCAGTGGTAGGCAAAGTCATGGAAGGGTACTGAGGGATAGGATTTCTGAGCATTTGGAAAGACACTGCTTGATTAGAGATAGTCAGCACGGATTTGTGAGGGGTGGGTCTTGCCTTACAAGTCTTATTGAATTCTTTGAGGAGGTGACCAAGCACGTGGATGAAGGTAAAGCAGTGGATGTAGTGTACATGGATTTTAGTAAGACATTTGATAAGGTTCCCCATGGTAGGCTTATGTAGAAAGTATGGAGGCATGTGATAGTGGGAAATTTGGCCAGTTGGATAACGAACTGGCTAACCAATAGAAGTCAGAGAGTTGTGGTGGTTGGCAAATATTCAGCTTGGAGCCCTGTTACCAGTGGCGTACCACAAAGATCAGTTCTCGGTCCTCTGCTGATTGTGATTTTCATTAATGACTTGGATGAGGGAGTTGAAGGGTGGGTCAGTAAATTTGCAGACGATACGAAGATTGGTGGAGTTGTGGATAGTGAGGGGGCTGTTGTCGGCTGCACAGAGACATAGATAGGATGCAGAGCTGGGCTGAGAAGTGGTAGATGGAGTTTAACCCTGAAAAGTGTGAGGTTGTCCATTTTGGAAGGACAAATATGAATGCGGAATACAGGGTTAACGGTAGGGTTCTTGGCAATGTGGAGGAGCAGTGAGATCTTGGGGTCTATGTTCATAGATCTTTGAAAGTTGCCACTCAAGTGGATAGAGCTGTGAAGAAGGCCTATGGTGTGCTAGCGTTCATTAGCAGAGGGGTTGAAGTTTCGAACTGTGGTGATGATGCAGCTGTACAAAACCTTGGTAAGGCCACATTTGGAGTACTGTGTGCAGTTCTGGTCGCCTCATTTTAGGAAGGATGTGGAAGCTTTGGAAAAGGTGCAAAGGAGATTTACCAGGATGTTGCTTGCAATGGAGAGTAGGTCTTACGAGGAAAGGTTGAGGGTGCTCGACCTTTTATCATTAGAATGGAGAAGCACAAGTGAACCGCACCGTCGGGAACTTGGCCCATCGGAGGAGAAGAATCGCAGAGGCCCAGGAGAATACCCGGTCAGGCCCGCTAATGATATGCAAACGGTGTTTACTGTATGTGCCTTCCCGACTGCATTGACGGCAATGTTGAGGTGACGGAGAATTGCGATTTGGCGTCAAATCCCCGCCCGCCGCAATTTTGGCGTCGGATCCTATTCGCCGCCCATTGCGTTTCCCAATTATAACGTCAGCCGACGGAGAATTCCGCTCCAGATATTTCACAAAATTAACCCTGCCAATTGCCGGAAAGCCACCGAGTGCTCATTCGTCACTAACCGGTATTGTTTCTGTTCCCAGTTCCCATATGGCACCGTGACTCCAAGATGAGCGTAGTAAATACAAGGAGATGCTAACAAATGCAGTAGGACAAAACTCCAGTGGATTTTCTGAGGCTCATTATGTGTGGCCAGCCTCAGAATTTCAGGGTTTTCTTTAATCGTGGGAAAACATTGCATCTTGTTTCTGCTGTCTGTGCAGTGACAGACAATAGATTACCATACATCTGTGCTTGTGGAATGCATTCAGCATTCCCAAAATATATGACAGTGTTTTCTATTTGTGTTAAGATCATATCCATTTAACTCTGCGTACATTTCAAACAACATCTGATCCAGCTTTTTTTTTTTGATGAGCAGGTTAATTTCTCAAAGTTGGGAGCTCTGATTTACTGCACTCCATCATTAAGGTGCCTTTTTAATGACTGTACACTTTTCAGAAATATTTCAATACATCTTTTAGCATTACAAAATATTCTCACCCTTTAGTTGCCCAGCCCAGCCTTTCCCATACTCTTTTAAACTCTATTGTTTGTGAGACCTTGGAGCCAGCAAATTTCCCACATAGCTGTGGCTTCAATCCAAGAGCAATTCGTGAGTTGCGCAGTACGTCTCAAGGATGTGATAAGATGCTACAGAAATGCGAGTTTATTTCATTCCTTGGAAGCAGGGAAGTAATCCTGACAGCTATTAAGTTGAAGGACCACATACGCTGAATGGTGTGCAGACAGCTGTTTGTGACTGTGCAGCTAATGCAGTTCCTTTGTTTTATCCTGGGGGGAGTGGGTGATTCTCCCCCTTCTCACCCAGTGGAAACCGGGCAGATGAACATTTAGAATTACCCAAATGACTTACCCAACAGGATCCCATTGTTCACAATTTTAACCGGCCTTCCCGGCGAGGATAACCTCCCAAATCCAGCAGAGCCATTCTTTATGTATGCACACAAGGGGCAGCATGGTGGCACAGGGGTTAGCATTGCTGCCTACGGCGCTGAGGACCCAGGTTCGAATCCCAGCCCTGGGTCACTGTTCGTGTGGAGTTTGTACATTCTCCCCGTGTCTGCGTGGGTTTCACCCCCACAACCCCCAAAAATGTGCAGGATAGGTGGATTGGCCACGCTAAATTGCCCCGTAATTGGAAAAAATAATTGGGTACTCTAAAAAAAAATTTTTTTTTAAAAAATGTATGCACACATCACTGAGAACTAATTGTAATTTTAACTCGGGTCTGAATTCCGTCAGGTGGAGGACGGAAGAAGACCGGAAGAAGAGACCAAAAGAGGTAAATTGTTTTCCTTCCTTTGATTGTTGAAAAGGCATTTAGGCTATTCTTGCCTGGAGTTCCCCGCCTTCCTTAATGGAAGCCCGGTGTGAGACAGCCCGAGGCCATGACTCCATCGCCAATCACGTACAGGCAAATGGCCGCCGGCTGTGTAGTTTTGTGCTGCTGTTTTCCGGCAGGATTTAAATGTGAGGTGAACCTATCCAATCTTTCAGAAGCACCTATCCTGACAAGTAATCTATTTGAAAGAGAGAGCAAGGAAAGAAAATGTGGGTTTCCATTGGTCGTAAAGACAGCTCCGAGGGAGCAATGCTGCCCTGAAAGTTGGAATAATTTCTAAAAGCTGTGAGACCCCTTTAAATCCTTGAGGGTTATTTTGTTCATGAGTTTGGCCGAATAGACTGCCCTCTGAGGCCCCACTCCTGCTGCTTCCAAAGGCCTGTGAGTAGGCACGTGTTTGCTTTTTCTGGAGAAACCTTGCCTTTGGTGAAGGAAAGATTTAGATTTATTGTCACTTGTACCGAGATACAGTGAAAAGTATTGTTCTGTGTGCAGTCCAGGCAGATCACACCTTACAAGAAAAACATAGGACATACGATAAATACACAATGTAAATATATAGTACGCTAGCACAGTGGTTAACACTATTGCTTCACAGCTCTAGGGTCCCAGGTTCGATTCCCGGCTTGGTTTACTGTGTGCAGAGTCTGCACGTTCTCACTGTGTCTGTGTGGGTTTCCTCCGGGTTCTCCGGTTACCACAAGTCCGGAAAGATGTGCTGTTAGGTAATTTGGACATTCTGAATTCTCCCTCAGTGTATCCGAACAGGCGCCGGAATGTGGCGACCAGGGGCTTTTCACAGTAACTTCATTGCAGCCTACTTGTGACAATAAAGATTATTATTATTATAGATACAGACATCGGGTGAAACATACGGGCCTGGATTCTCCCAAAATGGGACTATGTCCACAAGACGGGGTAAAAACGCTGGGGTTTTACTCCTGAGAGGCGAAATTCTCCGTAATAGGCGCGATGTCCGCCGACTGGCGCCAAAAACGGCGCAAATCAGCCTGGCATCGCGCCGCCCCAAAGGTGCGGAATCCTCCGCATCTTGAGCGGCCGAGCCCTAGCCTTGAGGGGCCAAGCCCACGCCGGACTGATTTCCGCCCCGCCAGCTAGCGGGAAAGACCTTTGGTGCCCCGCCAGCTGGCGTGGAAATGGCATTGCCAGGCGGCGCATGCGCGGGAGCGTCAGCGGCCGCTCACAGCATCCCCGCGCATGCGCACTGGAGGGGGTCTCTTCCGCCTCCGCCATGGTAGAGACCATGGCGAAGGCGGAAGGAAAAGAGTGCCCCCACGGCAAAGGCCCGCCCGCGGATTGGTGGGCCCCAATCACGGGCCAGGCCACTGTGGGGGCACCCCCCTGGGGCCAGATCGCCCTGCGCCCCCCCCCCCAGGACCCCGGAGCCCGCCCGCGCCGCCTTGTCCCGCCGGTAAGAGAGGTGGTTTAATCCACGCCGGCGGGAAAGGCACTCCAGGAGCGGGACTTCGGCCCATCTGGGCCGGAGAATCGCCGGGGGGGCCCGCCAACCGGCGAGGTTCCCGCCCCTGCCGAATCTCCGGTGCCGGAGAATTCGGCAACCAGCGGGGGCGGGATTCACGCCAGCCCCCGGCGATTCTCCGACCCGGCGTGGGGTCGGAGAATCCCGCCCGAGATTCCTGCAAAAAAGTACAGCTAATTCAATGCCCTACAGGGGGATAGCAGGTACTCGGAGCAAATCTCGCAGCTTTAGCTGCGGATACGGGCCCCCACACATCTGGTTTGGAGTCCGCGCATGCACTGGGTGGTGACCTCCAGCGGCCGCGCCGAGCTCCATGACGGACACGGACTGCGGAGCCAGGTGCAAAAATTAGACCGCCCCGATCGACCGCGCGCCCGAGCATCTAACCGCGCACATGCACTCACCAGCCGCCGATAAAGCCCCCCCGCCCACCCCCCCCGTGTCAGATCCCCCTGCCCCCCATGACGGCGACCGCGGACTGAGTCCGCAGCCGCCACGCCAGCATCCTGGCCGGAAATAGCAGGTTAGTTCCATGCCGTTAGGAACTCGGACGGTCGGGAGCGGCGGGCAACGGGTCTCCAGTCGCACGGCGTACTCCGCGATCGCGGCGATTCTCGGGTCCCGGAGAATCGCCAGACTGGTGCCGGGCCCGATTTTGGCGTGAAAGTGGATTCTCCACCCTCACGCCGAACGCGATTTATGCACGGGGCTGCGGAGAATCCAGCCCACGGAGTATACTGCTACAACAGTACAGAAGATGAGCAGAGAGATCATAACAGGATCATTCAGGAATCTGGTAACAGTGGGGAAGAAGCTGCTTTTGAGTCTGTTTGTGTGTGTTCTCAGACTTTTGTATCTCCTGCCCGATGGAAGAGGTTGGAAGAGAGAATAACCCAGGTGGGAGGGTTCTTTGATTATGCTGCCCGCTTTCCCAAGACAGCAGGAAGTCTACACCGAGTCAATGGATAGGAGGGGGGTTCGCGTGACGGACTGGGCTGGGTTCACAACTCTCTGTAGTTTCTTCCGGAATTCAGAGTATGAATCAGAAGGGATGTGAGGGGAGTGAAGTCTGAGGCTTTAAAATGGGGTCACAACAAAAAAAAGTTTGGGTAGCATTGCTTTTAAGCGCAGTTTGTAAATTAGAGAATTTACCCGAATAGCATTATCTTCATTTTTGTTTACATGCAGTTACTGCGCACACTCAGTCTATTTTTTAAAAACATTTCCCACCGCCTCTCACAAGATCATTGCTGCTTCCCTCTCCCTCCCTCTCCCCCTCGCTGCATCCCTCCCCCTCGCTGCTTCCTTCTCCCTCACTCTCCCCCTCGCTGCTTCCCTCCCTCTCCCCCACGCTGCTTCCCTCTCCCTCTCCCTCCCCCTCGCTGCTTCCCTCTCCCTCCCCCTCGCTGCATCCCTCCCCCTCGCTGCTTCCCTCTTCCTCACTCTCCCCCTCGCTGCTTCCCTCCCTCTCCCCCTCGCTGCTTCCCTCTCCCTCTCCCTCCCCCTCGCTGCTTCCCTCCCCCTTGCTGCTTCACTCTCCATTCCATGTGATGTTTCCCACTCACCACTTCCCTCTCCCGACCCATCACTCCCTCCTGCCTGCCACTTTTCTCCCCCTCCCATTCGCCACCGACTCGTCCTTCGCTTTCCAGTCCCATCGTTGCTTCCCACTCACCACTCTTGCTGCCTCACTTGCCACCCCTCTCCTGAACTCTCGCTATGAGAGCTCAAGTGGGGGCACGAGAGGAAAGCATTGAGGATGTCAGAAGAGGGCATTGAGTGGGATTAGGGGAGGGGGAAGAGGGAAAGAGGGCCAATGAATGAGTCATTGAGCACGAGGGACCAGTGGGATGGGGAAAATTAATCGAGAGGGACGTGGCTGGCGTGAGGAAATGAGGGGGCAGCAAAAAGAAGGTAAGTTGAAAGAGCCGTAAGTAAGTACAGTGAAACCTTTATTATCCGGCATGCATGGGGCCAGTTAATCAAAACTGCCGATTAATGGAGAGCTGCATGAACAATGGAATGCAGCGCAATACTTGGAGCATGAACTAATAATGCAAGTACTTGGGTAGTAAAAAAGTGTTCTTTTTACTTCTAATCTTCAATAGTACATGTCGTGTTGGGTGCTCTGCTACACAGATGAACCAACACGGTTGCGGAAGGTACAACTCAGTTTTATTACTAACAATTATTAACATTTGTAAACTGGTTGCTGTGGTTCGTTCATTACCCTCTAACCTGTGGACCCAGCCCTAACACTATCTTGGAGAGGCACTCAGCACATGGTGAATGTCTGAGTGGCTTGCTGTGAGCTCTGTGCCCTGAGCTGTCTCCTGCTGGAATGAATCGGAAGTGTCGTATTCCCCGTTTTATAGTGCGTCTGCTCTTGCTTGTGATTGGCTGTGATGTTGCGTGTGTATTGATTCGTCCGTTGATCTGTCCATCAGTGTGTATGTGTGTTTGCACCATGATGTTTATCTGAATATCATGACAGTACACTGAAACATAAATTAAAGTATGAAATAATACAGTATAAAGGCGTGGGTTCCAGATAACTTCATAACTTATTCTGGTTGGTAAATTATTCTTATTAAGCGAAACATCAGAAATTCTGGTTCGTAGAGAATTCTGGTTGATAAGAGTGCAGAATAACACAAAGTTTATGGTACAATATTAAGAACAGGAGGTAGTAAAAGCAGAAAGTAGAAAGAGGATTTGGGGACCAGTTCAGTTCACTAACTAGTAGTCTTTTAATGTAAAAACATTACAGGTCAGAGATGTAACCCACTTTTATCACATGAGCTCTTCATGGGAAACTGATTTTCATTTAGTGCGCTGTTTTTTAAGAAAGCATTTGGAATGCTAAAACAAACAACAGCTGTATTGGGAAACTAAAGGAAGAGTGGAGCCTCCATGTGTTAGCAATGAATATTGCATGATATTTCACATTTAAATAAGCAATGACAATGCCACCTAATGCTGTAACGTGTATTGCAGGTAATTTTAGAGACAGTTAAAAAAAACAGAAGTAAGGGAGTGGCAGTGACAGGGGTTTTTTCAATACAATTTAAAATGGAATATGTTGATTTATCTACAATTTTAAGACATAATATGTGGATTTATCAACATTTTTTAAATCATGCACCACATTCATGATGTACAGTAAGTGCAATATCTCTAGAGGTGGAGATGCCTCAGTTATATTTACAATTTAATAACTGAGCAAATAGATTCTCAGCATTCCAATCCTGAGAATATCCTGCCAGCGTCTGTTGTTGATTTGGATTAGTCACAACCTGAATCTTTTGAATGGAATAGAATCCATGTGGAATCATTCAGTCTGGGGAGTTATTTCCAACAGCACAATGCTTTCCAAACTTCTTTTTTATTTTTGTTGCCAAAGTGGACAATTTCACATTTCCCCACATTATACTCCATTTCCCAGGTCTTTGCCCACTCACCTAACCTATGCATATCACATTGTAGCCTTCTTGGGATCTCTTCACAACTTACTATCCTACCTATCTTTGTGTCATCAGCAAATTTAGCAATCATGCCTTCGGTCCCTTCATCCCAGTTATTTATATGAATTGTAAAATGTTGAGGGCCCAGCACTGCTCCCTGTGGCACACCACTTCTTACATCTTGCCAATCAGAAAAAGACCCATTCATGCCTACCCTCTGTCCTCTGCTCGCTAGCCAATCTTCTATCCATGCCAATATGTTACTCCCGACACCATGAATTTTTATTTTCCGCAATAACCTTTGATGTGGCACCTTATCAAATGCCTTCTGGAATCACTTTCTGGACTCCCTGGTTCAAGTCCAGGCAGTGTCAGTCGGTGTGCAATGAAAAGTAATGGACGTCATTCAGGGTGAGGGGATAGGGTGAACTGGGAAAGTGATGGTGAGAATTGTTGGGGGGGTGGGGGGAGGGTTAGTAAGGGACAGTAAACACTGTCCGGAGTGAGAGGAGAGGGTGCGAACATTGTTGAAGGGGAGGGAGAACGAATATTATTGGGGGTTAGGTGGGGGGGGAGCATTGTTCGGGGATTGGTTTGAGAATTTCAGGGAGTAAGAGAGAGGTGAACATTGCCAGGAAAATGAGCTCTAGTCAGTCAGTCAGTCTGTGCAAAGATAGTGCAGATACATCCTGAACCTCTGAAGGGATTCCTCCCAGTTCCACGCTGTAACTCAAGGACCCCGAACTAATTGCTATTCAAAGGTGAGCAAGGTGCCTGCAATTGCTACCTTTCCAGGTAAGTTTCAAAGTTTTCGTTCTATGGCCAGAGTGCACCTGACATCTCCAGCTGGATTTTCAAATCTGTGGCAGCACCGTGTTTCAGTATAGAGGTTTTAGCATAGGACCAAAGCTCACTTTGCTATGTTGCAGCAGCTCAAGTCTGAGCAACAGCTGGCATCACTGTGGCACTGCCACGTGGTTGTGAACTTTGTGGGTAGCATGTTTATAAATGTGCTCACTCCATAGCCACAGAGTATGCAGGGAGAGAGGCAATGGGTGACGGGTCAAGGAGAAATAGGCAGGTAGTGCAAGAATCACATGAGTGCACCTCACTCTCCAGCCAGTATTCAGTTCTGAATGCTGCTGAAAGTGATGCTTCATCTGGGGAGAGCAGCCAGAGTCAAATCCATGGCACCGCTGCTGGCACAGCTGCACAGTTGGCCACAAAAAAAACTAGAAGAGCAATTGCAATAGGAGATTCGATAGTTAGCAAAACAAACAGGCATTGCTGCGGCCACAGATGTGAATCCAGGATGGTATGTCTCTAGTGCCAGGGTGGAGGATGTCACTAAACGGCTGCAGGGCACCCTGAGGGAGGAAGGTGGACAGCTAGTGGTTGTGGCCCACAATCCCGACTGATTTAAAATCAACAATCCCAAACATCACCTGCATCTGCTTATCTCCCTGGAAACAATTGCAGTCAAAATGCATTCTGGATCCAGAAAATCCACTTGTACAATCGTGTATGGAAACTTCTGTCCGTGTTATTTGAAACTATTCACTGATTTCAGAAAATATAGGGGGAGGGGGAGGGGGTAAAGAAAGACAAGCAGGATATTCAGCCACAGAAAAAGACAGAGTAACATTCTGGGTGAAATCCTTCAGCTCTTATAAAGACTTAAACCCACAATGTCCATCCATCTTTCCTCCACAAAGGCTCCCTGCCTTCCTGTGCATTTACAGCATTCTGACACCTTGGGCGGGATTTTCCGATTCCCCAGCTGCGTGTTTCGTGGCGGCGCACCGCTCGCTGTCTGTGGGATTATCTTCTTCCGCTGTGGTCAATGGAATTTCCCACTGAAGCCAACCCGCGACCGGGAAACCCACGGGTGGGGATGCACCGCCGGTGGGAACAGGGAATCCCAACGGATTGAAAATTCTGGCTCTTATTTCAGACGTCTAGCATCGATGGCTTTTCTTCTTGTCTGTCTTGATAACATTGCAACAAATTTGTTTCCTAAATTTTACTAGAAATAAATAATGGCGTCACGCAAACATTCCTTCTAACCGTCACTCATGAAAATAACCCAAATAATGACTCCAGTAATAACATAAAAGCACCTGTAATTTCGCGCTTTAAAAGCTTTGGGGTTTAACTTCCTCCCGCTGCATGCAATGTAACATTTTATGTGAAATTCCCTTCTGCCCCAGCCATATCATTATGCATTTTAAATGAGTTATCAGTTCAACTACCAAAAACAACAGGCCTTTAAATTAGAGCTTTAACCTAGAAAAATGTCCCAAGGCATTGGACAATAAATATAACTAGGCTACAATCTACATGAGCCAAAGGAGACATTAACCTTGAACTCAATGACACTGTGAAATGAGGCAGCCAGGGATCATGCCTGAAAAATGCACATAAGGGGCCGAATGTCTGTTTGACCAGCCCTTTTACCAATTGATTTTACCCTGAACACAAGCAATGCTGAGTGAACTGCAGAAATGCCCCTCCTGCCCGATGGGATATTATGGTCTCGCCAAAATAAACGGCAATTAAAGTGGCCCACACGTCCACCAGGGGATGACACTCTGTGACGGGGCTCTAAATTCCTGGCCCATATCTGCACGCGGCTTCACCAATTATCTGTTCTATTACTCAGTCATACAAAAGAAGATTTTGGAAATGCACAGTAGGCTGGTCAGCAGCAGGAAGAGACAAGAGGGTTCTGTTGTGTTGTTTGTATTATTCTTCAGGAAGGTTAGTGCTCCAGGATGCGACTGGCTTGTAGAGTGCGATGGGGGGTATTATCCGATGATTGTTTTTTGTCCGACCAAGTTATTTTTCGACGATCTCCTTTCTAACTTTACTAAATCTAACTAAAACCCCTTTGCAATCCCTCCTGGTGCCATGTTATGTTCTTTGTATTGTTTTTCAGGATGGTGAAGGTTGTAGTGCTGACAAAGAACAGAAAGCAGTGTTTAACAAACAAAGCTAATTTATTATGCAACATTTAATTAGATTCAAATATTTGTAAGGAATCAGGGGCGTCATTCTCCGCCGGCGGGAGTCTCCGTTTTGCTGGCGCCCGGGGGTTTCCCGACGGCGTGGGGCTGCCCCACAATGGGAAACCCCATTGACCGGCCGGTGTTACGGAGACTCCCGCCGGCCGGTCGGGGCACAAATATGGCGGGGCGGGTAGGAGAATTTCGCCCTAGATAAGTAAAGAATACACTACACTTCTACAATACTAAACTATGCTATCAGCTAAAATATCGCACATCTACTCAGTCTGGCTCTCTCCCACTCTCTCCCATCTCTCTTCTGTCTCTCCCCGGTCTCTCTCCCAGAAGTCAAGGAGGCATGTGAAATGTATATGCTTGCTCCATAGCACCATCTAGTATCGAGAGTAGCAACATTACATTAGCCCTTTATGTTCCTTACAATATCCACACATTGTGACAGGTTCATCTTTCAATAGTAATCATACAAAACCAGTTCTATTCTTGGTATTTTAGCCTATGGCTCTTTTTCGGAAGACCACTAATAGAGTGGGCAATTCTGGCAATTTCATTTGCCAATCGCAATTTCCAGTGTTTATGGTCTTTTTCCTCGCCATAGTTACTCAATCATTTTGATTTGGTTTATTGGTGAGGTGAAATGATCATCAGATACTTAGCAATGGAACCAGAAAAAAGAGGAAAAGTGAAAACCTTGCCTCAGGTCCCCATTACAGCAACAACAACTTCTATTTAATGTAATGAGAAATGCCAAGGTGCATTATAAATCAAAGTATGACACCCAGCCGCCTTACGGAGATGATCGGCCTAGTACTTGGTCAAAGAGGTAAGTTTTAAGAATTGACTTGAAGGAGGAAAGAGAAATAGAGGTGGAGTGGGGTAGGGAGGGAATTCCAGAGCTTGGGGCCTAGGCAACTGGAAACACAGCCACCAGTGATGGAGCAACTATAATTGGGATGCACAAGAGGCCTGGTTTAGAGGAGTGCAGATATCTTGCAGGCCTGTTGTTATAACCTGCCTACTGATGATTGGCTGGGGACTAATGACTATCCCACAATCCTATGGGAGTATGAACTTCCCCAATGAGGGGGGCGGAGAAACTCCTACTATAAATAAGCTGGCCAGTCCAGGACCCAGGAGGAAGGAGAAGGTAGCAAGGGAAGTTACTGCTACTGTTATGTATATATTGTTATAGTAAATAAACGTTATTATTTTGTATCCTTAAACTCGTGCTGGATTCTTCGGGGCCCTTACAAAACTGGCGACGAAGGTAAAAGTGAATAGCTGTCTACACTGCTGAAGCCACCTCCCTGGATTTTTGTTGGATACAGGTTGGAAGTTGTTTTCTATTATACCATGCCTTTGTATGGACGTTTGGATGTTTTTGATGCTGCGCTGGAAATCTGGAACCAGTACACACAACGGATGCGTTACTATTTCCGGGCAAACAATATCACTGAAAACGAGCGCCAGGTGGTCATATTGCTCACCGCCTGCGGGTCGCATACGTTTGGGGTGATTAGGAGCCTTACGTACCCAGCTGCGCCGGACACCAAAACGTTTGACGAACTTGTGAATATAGTGGGGCAACACTTTAACCCAACCCCGTCCACGATAGTCCAGCGTTACCGGTTTAATACCGCTGAGAGGACCCCTGGAGAATCCCTTGCCGATTTTTTATCCAGGCTACGCGGGATTGCGGAATACTGTGACTATGGTGAGACCTTGTCAGAAATGTTACGCGACCGTTTGGTTTGCGGTATTAACAATGCGGCCACCCAGAGAAAGTTGTTAGCGGAGCCAACATTGACTTTTCAACAGGCAATACAAATAGTCTTGTCCCGAGAGAGCGCAGAGCGAGGAGTACAGGAGCTACAGGGAATGGAAGTGCATGCCTTGGGGCGCAACCCTTTCCGCCCAAAAACGCCCCCCCGCACTCCTGCGGTACCTTGGGCGAGGCAACGACCAGACCGACGCCAGTGGCCATCGGACATTCCTCCCCGAAGGGAGCCTTCTCCAGAGCCAATGGATGAGGAGCCATGTCCGTGTCAGACTTGTAG
This sequence comes from Scyliorhinus torazame, assembly GCF_047496885.1. Lineage (NCBI taxonomy): Eukaryota > Metazoa > Chordata > Chondrichthyes > Carcharhiniformes > Scyliorhinidae > Scyliorhinus > Scyliorhinus torazame. Next base: position 67,513,991 of record NC_092713.1, read on the forward strand.
GCACCGACCCCGTCGCGGACGGCGGTCCTGGGGACGCCAGAGGCGCCGTCGTTCCGACCGAAACTGGGACCAGCCCAGGGGCCGTAACTGGGACCAGCCCAAAGGCCGTACCTTCCATGTGGATGAACCTGCGGCGACCACTCCTGAGGACGTGGAGACGGAGGACGACTGCCTGCAGCTGCATTGTGTGGCAGCTCCCCGTGTGGCCCCCATTAAGGTGACAGTACGGGTCAATGGCCACCCGCTGGAGATGGAGTTGGATACTGGCGCAGCGGTCTCCGTGATCGCCCAGAGGACATTCGACCGCATCAAGACCCTTACATTAACTGACTCACAGGCCAGGTTGGCCACCTACACGGGGGAACCACTGGACATTGCAGGAACTACAATGACCCCTGTTGTCTATGGATGCCAGGAGGGACGTTTCCCACTTATCGTAGTGCGTGGCCATGGGCCCAGCCTGTTGGGTCGGGACTGGTTGCGCCATTTGCGGTTGCAATGGCAGCACATCCTCCAAACAGTTTCTGGAGGATTGACTGAGGTGCTAGGACGATACCCAGAGGTATTCCAGCCTGGTTTGGGGAAAATAAAAGGGGCCGTAGCCCGTATCCAAGTTGAACCAGGAGCCACGCCATTTCCGGGCGCGCCCAGTGCCTTACGCTTTGCTCGAGAAGGTAGAAGGGGAGCTCACTCGTTTGGAGAGTTTGGGTATTATCAGGCCCGTCCGTTTTGCTGACTGGGCAGCACCAATTGTATCAGTAATGAAGCCAGATGCCACAGTTCGCTTGTGTGGCGACTATAAACTTACAGTGAATACAGTTTCCCGACTCGACCGATACCCAATGCCTCGCATAGAGGATCTATACGCGAAACTTGCAGGCGGACTCTCATTCACAAAATTAGATATGAGTCACGCCTACCTGCAGTTGGAGCTGGACCCTGCCTCCCGACCATATGTAACAATTAACACACACCTGGGCCTGTATACACGGTTGCCCTTTGGAGTATCCTCTGCCTGCGCAATTTTTCAACGTGTTATGGTTGGGCATTTTGAGAGGTTTACCATGTGTGGCTGTCTACCTAGATGACGTGTTGATTACAGGGACGTCGGAGCAAGAGCATTTGGAAAATCTGGAGGCTGTCCTTAGACGCCTTTCGGAGGCTGGAGTCCGTTTACGTCACACAAAGTACGTATTTCAGGCAAAAGAAGTAGTCTACCTAGGTTATCGGGTGGACCGCGAGGGTCTGCACCCCGTCGCAGAGAAGGTGCGTGCAATTCAACATGCCCCCACCCCGACTGACACTTCGCATCTTCGTTCTTTTCTCGGTCTCGTAAACTATTACGGGAAGTTCCTCCCCAATCTGGCAACTACGCTGGCCCCCTTGCACCTGCTGCTAAAGAAAAATCACACCTGGGTTTGGGGTCAGCCGCAAGAAACCGCTTTCCGGCGGGTAAAGCAACAATTGTCGTCGTCTGGGTTACTAACCCACTATGATCCGGGAAAGCCTTTGCTCGTCACATGTGATGCAACCCCGTATGGTATTGGGGCTGTCCTGTCCCACAAGATGGAGAACGGGGCCGAGCGACCAATAGCTTTCGCCTCCCGCACATTGACTGCAGCGGAGAAAAAGTACGCGCAGATCGAGAAGGAGGGCCTGGCAGTGGTTTTCGCGGTGAAACGCTTCCACCAGTATGTGTACGGCCGCCATTTCACTATCGTGACTGATCATAAGCCCCTGCTGGGACTCTTCAGAGAGGATAAGCCAATACCGCCCATTGCTTCTGCACGGATCCAGCGCTGGGCTTTGTTGCTTGCTGCATATGAGTATTCTCTGGAGCACAAACCAGGTACGCGGATAGCAAATGCCGACGCACTGAGCCGATTGCCTTTATCGACCGGCCCCATGTCGACCCCCACGACCGGTGAGGTGGTCGCAGCCCTAAATTTTATGGACACCTTGCCTGTCACGGCATCACAGATCCGTGAGTGGACCCAGACGGAGCCAGTCTTGTCAAAGGTTCGGCACATAGTCCTGTATGGTGGGCAGCATAGACAGCTCCCAGGCGAGTTGCGGGCATTTTCCTCCAAGCTGTCAGAATTCAGCGTGGAAGACGGCATCCTCTTGTGGGGGACGCGTGTGATTGTACCGGAAAAAGGCCAGGAGCTGCTATTATCAGACTTGCACAATGGGCATCCGGGCGTGACCAAGATGAAAATGTTGGCCCGGAGTTATATCTGGTGGCCAGGCCTCGACACCGACATCGTGAAGGTGGCCCAAAATTGCTCCATTTGCCAGGAGCATCAGAAGCTTCCGCCGGCCGCGCCCCTACATCACTGGGAATGGCCAGGGCGGCCTTGGGCACGCTTACATGCAGATTTCGCAGGCCCTTTTCAGGGATCCATGTTCCTTCTACTAATTGACGCCCAGTCCAAATGGCTGGAGGTGCATAAGATGCAGGGGATAACGTCCGGCGCAACAATTGAAAAAATGCGTTTATCATTTAATACGCATGGCCTCCCCGAGGTGCTGGTCACGGATAATGGCACTCCATTCACGAGTGAGGAGTTTGTTAGGTTTACAAAGATGAACGGCATCCGCCATATCCGCACTGCCGCTTACCACCCGGCTTCAAATGGGTTGGCAGAGCGTGCAGTGCAAACATTCAAAAGAGGCCTAAAGAAGCAGTCTTCCGGATCAATGGACACGAGACTGGCTCGGTTTTTGTTTACGTACAGGACCACCCCCCATACAGTGACTGGGGTAGCTCCCGCAGAACTCCTAATGGGCCGGAGACTTCGCACCCGCCTTCGTATGGTTTTCCCGGACATTGGCGCAAAAGTACGCCGCACACAAGAACGGCAGGGACCGGGATTGTCTCGGCATCGTCCGATTCGGCAGTTTGCGCCCGGTGACCCAGTATTCGTGCGGAATTTTGCTGGTGGTGCCCAATGGGTTCCTGGTGTAATCTTTCGCCAAACGGGCCCTATATCGTACCAAGTGCAAGCCCAGGGTCGTCTCCAGCGAAAACACGTAGACCACGTCCGGTCCAGAAGATCATCCCCGCAAAAGATTCCCCGCCCCCGGAGCTCAGTTCAACAGCGGCAAAGACCAGAAACAAGGGAAGGTAGTCCTCCAAATCTTCCACTGGTGCCTCACTCGAAGCCTATGCAGGTCGTTACAGGACCGAATGGGGATAGAGACGCTGACATGACGGAGGCAGCAGACTCTGACTCCGAGATGGAGACACAGGATGAATCAGAGGGGGAATCCTCGGGTCCACGGGCCGTGGATGTACAACCGCGCTGTTCATCACGGAAGCGCCGGTCTCCGTCTCGTTATATGCCGCCTGATCCAGCGCCACGTGCAAATGGCGTCCGGCCTGCGGCCAAACGGGTTTGACGCCTTCCTTCGCCAGGGCCTACGGTGGATTCCTTGGACTTTGGGGGGGAGGGATGTTATAACCTGCCCACTGATGATTGGCTGGGGACTAATGACTATCCCACAATCCTATGGGAGTATGAACTTCCCCAATGAGGGGGGCGGAGAAACTCCTCCTATAAATAAGCTGGCCAGTCCAGGAACCAGGAGGAAGAAGGTAGCAAGGGAAGTTACTGCTACTGTTATGTATATATTGTTATAGTAAATAAACGTTATTATTTTGTATCCTTAAACTCGTGCTGGATTCTTCGGGGCCCTTACAAAACCTGTGAAGTTGGAGGTGACTACAGAGGAGTGAGGCCATGGAGGGATTTGAAAACAAGGATGGTAATTCTAAAACCGAGGTGTTACTGGACCGGGAGTCCACGTAGGTCAGCGAGCACAGGGGTGACAGGGGAATAGGACTTACTGTGACTTCAGACGAAACAGCTAAAATTGAATTGTTTTCTCACTGGGACTTCCTTGAGACAATTTCTGAGAATGAGCTTTCCACTGCTGATGGTTTTGTTTTTATTTCAAACAAAGTTTACCAGGGGAACTGACTCAGACCGGTGTCTGAGTCTGGCAGAGTGAGAGAACTGACTGGAAGGACACTGTTGAATCAACAAGGTCACTGAAGCAAGGCTCAATAACAGTCTTGCTCCTAATTTAAATTTGGTTTTCTTGCACAGTCGGGCCCAGGAATTCCTCAGAGCCAATGATCTGATGATGTCACCTGCATTTGGCTTTTCACAGTAACTTCATTGCAGTGCTATTGTAAGCCTACTTGTGACAATAAAGATTATTTATTTATTTATTTATTATTTTTGGCCAAATTCAATAAGTATAGGGGAGGGCAGGTGGAAAAGCAGCTGCAACGTCAATCAGAATTTCTCATAAGCACTTGCTGTTTTAAAAGCTGTTATGAGAGTTGAAGCCTCTGTTAAAGTCAAATATCTTTCGAATGCAAAGCGAATGTGTTCATTTTTAAACAGAACATGGCAGAAAAACGTAAGCTGAGCCCACTTGTGACATCTGGATAGTGTTAACCCTGCTCCAGGAAATTAATGTGCTCATCTTTCAATGTCAGAAATGCATTCTTTATTGAGACTCAAAGTAGATTGGACGCAGGCAACATTTAGGTGCCTCTTTTTTCCATTTATGTTTTGGAGTTGATTCTCCAACAACAACAATTTAAATTTATACGGCACCATTAATGTGGATATCCTATATGTTCTAAAACCCTTTGCAAAGGCACAATCAGAAATGACTGGTTGCTGTGCCAAGATGTTAGGAGGGGGAAGCATAAAGTTCCAGGTGAGCGGCCACACGGAAGCGATGATTGTTAGAAAAACTCAATATTTAGTTAACCTACTAGATACAACTCCTACTCCCCGAAGGGTCTCCCCACTCCAGGTCCACTCTTGGTCCGGGGTCCGGGATCTTAGCTCCGGGGTCCGGGATTGTAAGCCGCCAGGAGCAGCGCTCAGCACTGATAATGAGCAGATGACACGGAGAGAATCAACCCATCCTCCTTGAACAAACCCAGGAGGGGCTTGTGGTCCATATAAACCATAAAGGTATGCCCGTACAAGTATTGGTGGAACTGCTTTCGTGCGAAAACCAGACTTTCCTTTTCAATTTGCACATGGTTTTGCTGTGCTGCCGCCAAGTTGCAGGAAGCAAACGTAATCGGTCATTCCGCGCTGTCCTCCATCCGATGTGTCAAGACTGCCTCGATGCCGTGAGGCAAAGCATCGCAGGTCAGGAGCAAAGGCTTGGATGGATCGAAATGAGTTAACAGATGCGAGGATTAGAGTCTGCGTTTCACCTCGCCAAACGCCATCTTTTGTGGTGGTCCCAAAACCACCGCTGCCCTTTATCAGCAACAGATGTAGTGGGGCAGAACTGTCGGCAAATTGGGGATAAACTTCCCATAATAATTTATTAGGCCCAGGAAAGAGTGGTGTTCCGTAGGGTCCTTCAGGACGGGAGCCTGCTGGGTTGCCCGTACTTTATCATCGACCGGGTGGAAACCATCCCGGTCCAGCCTGTAACCCAAGTAGGTCACCTCTTTGGCTTGAAAGACAAATTTTATCTTTGCAGCCAGACCCCAGTGACCTCAAACTGAGGCAGCACGTCCTCCAGGTTCTTCATGTGGTCTCGGTCGGTGGACCCGGTGATCAATACCTCGTCGAGATAAACCTCGGCCTGAGGCACTCCACAGAGAAATTTCTCCATAATCCTATGGAAAATGGCACAGGTGGAAGAGACTCCAAAAGTCAACCTAGTATACTCGTAAAGATCCTGATGGGTATTGACAGCCATGTATTTCAGAGCTGCCAGGTCCAAGACTAACTATAAGTAAGCATGGTCATGTCGAGCTTGGTAAAAGTATGCCCGCCACTGAGCCTAGCGTACAGGTCTTCAATTCTGGGCATGGGGTAACAGTCCAAACAGGACGACTGATTTACTGCAATTTCATAGTCTCCACAAAGATGGATGGAGCCATCAGGCTTCATAACTGGCACTACTGGTGCAGTCCAATCCACAAACTGTATGGGGTGGAGGATCCCCAATTGTTCCAGGCGGTCCAACTGCTCATCCACCTTAGGCTTCAACATGTTGGGGATGGGACCGGCCTGAAAATATCCCGGCCTTGGTGTCCATAAAAGGCTTGACAGAGGCCCCTGAGATGGTTCCTAACCTGCCATGAAAAATGCCTGGGAATCACGCCAGCACCATGAGACTATCAAAATACATGTGGCACACCTGATGCCAATCCAGTCAGAGGCGCTTCAGCTAATCCCACCCCAGCAAGCTGGGACCCAAAGTTCGAACTACCACCAATGATAGGTTTGTGGATTGCGCCCTCTACTCCACAGGGTCCTGCGAGGTACTCACAATCTCAAACAGCACCCCTCCTCATATACATCGCCAACCTCACGTCCGTGTCTCGCATTTCCAAACTGCGATGCCCAAGAGGACATGGTCGTACATGCAGTGGCTGGCTACGGAGACCGCGGCCCCCATATTGTGCTCCATCTGGTTGGGAAAACCATTGATCCAGACTGTGACCTGACTAGGCGCCACCCGTGGCGTCTAGATACAGTAGTTGGTGCTGGTTGCCATCTGGGCCCAATACCGAGGATGGTCATCGGAGATGTAGAGGCGGGTTGGCGGCCTTTCCGGATACTGGTGCATATGTCCTGTTGGTCGAAAGTCTTTGATGAGCATCGGAAAAATGCTGATGTTGGTCTTGGCCTCTAGGCATCCGCCCCCAGTGGTGGGAGTCCTGAACTGCAGCCCAGGGGGAGTGCTCCACTCCCGGCCAGATGCCCTAGGCTGAGGACGGCCATAGCCCGAAGCTCCTGACTCCCTCCGTGCCTTCCCGGGACAAGGCGATGTTGACCGCCTTCTGTAAATCGAGGTTTGTTTCCCCCAGCAAGCGTTCATGGGTCACCGCATTGTGGATGCCGCAGACCTGCCGGTCTCTGAATGACTCTGATAAAGCTGGGCCGAATTCACAAACCTTGGCGAGTTTTCGCAAACGGTTCAAAAAGTCAGCCACTGACTCCCCCTGGTGCTGTGCTGCCGTATGAAAATGGCAGACTATAAGCGGTGGTTTCGGATCGTAACGGTGGCTCACCAATGCGATCAATTCTGCAAAAGAACGGGCGTCAGGCGAAGCTGGGTAAGTTAAACTTTTAATGATGATATATGTTTCCCCAGACCATGAGAAGGGTCACCGTTTGCCTTTTGTCACCCACAATGGTGTTAAGCTGAAAGAAATAACACATCCACTCCATATATTGGGTCCAGTCATCCGTCTTGGTGTCGAACGCCTCCAATTTCCCAATGAGTGGCATACCTGCAGCCAGGTGGGAAGTCTTTTGAGGCCTAATTGGGGTGGGCCGTGTCTGGAGGAAATGGTGTCTCCTGCAGCTCCACTTAACCGTCATCACCAGTAGAAAGTTGCAGGTGAGCGACCACATGGAAGCGATGACTGTTAGAAAAACTCAATATTTATTTAATCTACCAGATACAACTCATACTCCACGAAGGGTCTCCCCCGCGCCCAGCCCACACTTGGCCGGGGTATTTATGACCCATGAAACCCTTGCTTAAGGGTATAGCTCCGCCCCCTCATCTGGGGTGATCATATTCAGGTGTGGCCGCGGGGACTCTGATGGTGCAGACCCCATGGCCTCCAGTTCAGTAATAACAGTAAGCAAACTTAATCAAAGAGGTTTGTTTGAAGGACAGCCTTTTAAAAAATTAGCAGAAGGTAGAAAGGTGGTTTAGGAAAGCAATTCCAGACCATGGACCCGAGACAGCTATAGTGGGCGTAACGTGGGTGTGGAGGAGGTGAGAGGGCACAAGAAAACCAGAGTCAGTGGGCAGAATTTCTGTTCAGGGGTCAGGGCCCAAGGTGACGTATGAAGTGTTGCCTCACCATCCAGTTGAGCACAGTGGGCAGGCTCCCTAGGCTAAAGGACCAATAAGATCCAAATCCCTCCACCACTGAGAGACAGTAACACCCATCTCAAGATGGGAGAGCTCTCTCAAAGCTTGTAACGTTTCTTCAATAGAGAGACAGCTGCCAGATTGGAATATCACAGTTGGCAGCCAAAGAGGTATCTGAATCGACTTGTTAATTTGCCTAATCAGCTACCCACTGCTTGTGGGTGAGCTGCCACGCTCTTAAATGGGACGGAGGAGCAAACCGCACACCAGCGGCTGTCAGGGAATCGCAGCCCTGCTTGCCTCCTAACCCACCTCCTGCAAAGGTCAAACATCCTGCTGAGAGTGTCTGAGCAGGCCGGAGTTCTGGAGTTGGACTGCAGTTTGAGAAGGCAGCTAAGGACCACCTTCAGAAGGGCATGAAGGCATGGAAAAATAACTACCAGCCTTGCTCAGCACCCACATCCCCAAAACAGACAAAATTAAAAGAGGGTCAAAACCAAAAATGGATTAAAAGATGATGATGATAAATTTCAAATTGGAGGTGATGGGGCGGGAAGCACCAGTAGGTCCTCACAGACTCGGTTATAGGTGAGCAGTAACTGAGAAGATACAGTTGGAGAGGTTTTTCTTTATTCATTCACAGGATGTGGGTATCACTGGCTAGGCTAGCATTTATTGCCCATTGCTAATTGCCCTTGAGAAGGTGATGGTGAGCTACCTTATTGAACCACTGCAGTCCATGGGGTGTAGGTACACCCACAGAGTTGTTAGGGAGTAAGTTCCAGGATTTTGACCCAGTGATACTGAAGGAACAGCAATACATTTCCAAGTCAGGACGGTGAGAGACTTGGAGGGCGATTCTCTGGCCAGGTAGCGCTCAAGCGAGAGCACAACGCGGCCGATGAATGCCGGGAGAGGTCTTCAGCGAGCCTCCCAAAAGCCTCTGCGCCTTGGCGAGATTCTCCAAAGTCCCGCGGGACGTCGGCGTCGGACCTCCGCCCCAAATGGGCGAACGACGCTACCGGAGGTAGGTCGTAAACCTACTTATGAGCCACTCTCCCAGGATTCACCGGCCTCTCCCGATTCTTTTGCTTCCCCAGGGAGGCTGCAGCCGGGCACTGATCAGTGCTGCTCCACTCAAATGAGGACCAAGCAGAACGGCACCCGGGGGTCTCCTGGACCAGCAGAGACCCCTCGGTGGTCAGGGTCAGTGCAGGGTGCCTGTCTGGCCATCCTCCTGAAATGTGGGTGCCTTGGTACTGCCCAGCTGGCACCTTGGCACTGCTACCCTGGCATTGCCAAGGTGCCAGGATAGCACTGCCAAGCCAGCAGGAACACTCCTTGGCTGCTAGGGTGTTATTGCAAGGTGGCCCAGCCAAGGGCCGGGGTGGAGGGGGGGGGGGCTTGGGGGGGGGGGGTGGCGAGGGAGCCTGGCCCATACAGTTAGGATGGAGGGGGAGTTTGATGGGTGGGGGTGTGCAGGCCAGGTAAGTAGGGGCCTCTAGGTGGTTGGGTGGGTGATGGGTAAAGGTTCTAGAAGGGAGGGAGTGCTGCTAATGAGCTTGGAGGGGCCTGAAGAGGGGGTGACCCTCAGGGATCCCATAGCAGGGTGCCCTCACTTGGGGAGGTGGGGTTATTGTCCATGTGTGTGGAGGGTGACATTGCCCAGGGGTGGGAGGGGACCCACAAGCTCACTTCGAGATCGGGGCACCCTTTTAAACTGGTGGCCCGCTCTTGAGTGCAGCTTCCCAGTGCTAAAATGAATTCTGGGCGGGATTCTCCATCCCACTGCACCCATTTTCTGGTGCGGCATGCCCCTGCCATCAACAGCTTTCTCCGTCCTGGCAGCCGGCCACTGGGGTTTCCCATTGTAGGCATCCCCAAGCCATCGGGAAATCCACCAGCGTGAGTGCAGTGCCGGCCAAACGGAGATTCCAGCCCTCTAAGTGTGGGCTAAACCGGTGAGAAACTCCCCGGGGCCCAAAAGAATGACTAAGTGACATTGAATAGCGGTGTGGAACTCACCGGCAGAGCCAGCAGGAAACTCTGAAAAACCCACCATAAACTGACTTAGAAATCTTTTGGAGAATCACGCCCTTGGAATGCAACTTCCAGGTGATGGTGTTCCCATGTGTTTGCCACCCTTATCCTTATCCTTCTAGGTGGCAGAGATTATGGATTAGGAAGGTGCATTTTGTAGGTGTCACACACTGCCACCACAATGTGTTGGTGGTGGAGGAAGTGAATGTTTAAGGTGGTGGATGGGATGCTTTGTCCTGGATGGTGCCGAGCTTCTTGATTGTTGTTGGAGCTGCACTCATCGAGGCAAGTGGAGAGTATTCCGCCACGCTCCTGACTCTTGCCTTGTAGATGGTGAACAGGCTTTGAAGAGTCAGGAACTGAGTTACTCTCCACACAATTTCTAGCCTCCGACCTGCTCTTGTGGCGACAATATTTATATGGCTAATCCAGTTCAGTTTCTGGTAAACGGTCACCCCACAAGATGTTGGAGATGGCCATTGCGTGGCGTGAATGTTACTTGCTACTTATCAGCCCAAGCCTGCATATTGTCCAAGTTTGCGCATGGGCACAGAATACTTCAGTATTTGAGGAGTCACGAATGGTGCTGAACATTGTGCAACCATTAGCGAACATCAGCACTTCTGACTGTATGATGGGAGGAAGGTAACTAATGAAGCAACTGAAGATGGTTGGGCCTAGGACACTACCCTGAGGAACGCCTGCTGTGATGTCCTGGGACTGAGATCATTGATCACCAACAACCACAACAATCTTCCTTTGTGCTAGGTTTGGACAAGTCAATTTTTATGGAAGGCAAATGATGAGGTTAGGAGAATAATAGAATAGCTGAGTTTAGCGATGAAAAATGTATGAATGAAGGTTTCAACAGTAGATGAACGAAGGCAGAAGGGAAGGTCGGTGATGTTAATGAGGTGGAAATAAGTCATTTTGGAATGGTGAGACATAGGCCAGGATTCCCTGTTGCGAGTCCATCGCCCTATCGCTGTCATGGATGTTGGAAGCTCAGCTTTTTCCACCTCACACTGGCATTGCGAAAAGTCTGGTTCAATGTTGGGATAATGAATTGTAAGAGCATGGAATCAGTCGCAAAGATACATAATTAATTGCAGGGGCTGAACAACAATGGTTTTGGTCGTCCATGTGTTCGTTGGAAAAGATTGCAGTTCCTGGATTTGTCACATAATCAGTCTGACAAAACTGAAATGATAGAGAAGACTAGAAACATGGGACAGAGATGGGGCCATTTCCTTCGCTCTCTTTTGTGGAAGCTGACCTACCTCTGCAAATAACTGTTGTGAGGCTGCATTTAGATGAGGAGGTGGTCAAGAATAGATCTTTGAGGAATTCCAGGAATAATAAAATAGGTGCAGCAGAAGGAGCCATTGCTGGAGAAGTTCTGGTTGGAATCAGATTGCATGAAAAAAGGCAAGGCTGGTCTGCACAACACAAGGGAGGTGTTAGATGAGATGGTGTTATTGACCATGCAGAAAGGTTGAGGAAGGCAATGTGAGATAACATTATAATTCTTTTACTGTTGTTGCATTTTAGAATTGAGTGAATGTTTCCATAATGGTTAAATAAACTCCAATATATCTTTGTGGTGCTATGAGTCTATCAGTCGTTTCATGTTATTAATTATACTGGACAATGTTTGGTCAAGGAACCATTATTTTGAAGTCTGGAGGGAGAAACAAAACTGATGCTATTTAATTTTTGAATGTTTGTCCAGGGAATATTTCTAAGCTCTGTAAAGCTACATTTGTACAAATACACTGACTTCTACTGAATACACAAACATTATTTTTTTTAATGTTGCTAATTGAGTCTTATATCTTTCTCTTGTCCCCTGGAAAAATAAAATGCAGCTGGAACAATTTAACAATTTTATTTTAATAAATGTAATTTAAAAAGTAAAATGAATCTGCATGGACCAGGAGATTGATGAAAATGTGTAGCACATTATCCTTTCATCTTGAAGACCTATGGTTTGAATCCACTTGAGAAAGCAGAGATGAAGTAATCTCATCTTTCAGTTTCACAGTGATTAACAAATTTAAATGTCATTCAAAAGTTTCAACTCAGCTCCCAAGCTCTCTCTTCTTTGATACAAACTCTGACTGAACTGTCATGTCCTTTCCAGTACTTTCTGGTCTTATGTCAATGCAAACCACCAAATAGCTCTGAGCTAACACTGCTATGAGATTTCCACTCTGGGCACAATGTGTGATTCTGGACAAATTACACCACAATTACCACTATTTTGCAAAATGCTTTTCCCCCCTGTGTTTACGCTCAAATTTATTTGTGTATCAGTGAACAGAGAGGGCGAGATCTTCTGGCTCTTCACGCTGGCAGGATAGTCAGGTCCTGCCCATGGCGCACCCCCCTCGTGGATTTCCAGGCTGTGTGGAGTGGATTCAATGAGAAATCCCATTGATAGCGGCGGGACCAAAAGATCCCGCCACCGGCCACCAGGGGGCTGCCTCCCGCTGCCGAGAAACAACGCGGGAAGGTCAGAGAATCCCGCCCAGAGTTTGCATGAACCAGTGCAGTTGGGCAGCATTTTAAAATGCAATATTTTAAAATTGTTTTTTAAATCGTATTCCTTGATATAATTAAGAGTGGTAACTCGGTGAACTTAATAAAGCTGAAAGTGAGTTTATTGCAAAACAAACCATTGAATCACAATGTCAAATCACCAAAAATACAAAGCCATTTTCTAGTTAGATTGAGGCACAGAAGTCGGTCTTTGGTATTTTTTAATCTTTCAAATCCTTTGGTAGCATATCTAGCTGTGTTCTTGAACCCAACGGTTCCAGTTTAATTTCAGCTGGTGAGCTTCCCAAGCCCCAAGGAATATAACCCTAATTTCAAATGGTTTCCATAATCTGAAGAATGGAGCCTCATTAACTTATTGGACCAAGTTTTCCAATCACTAGGTTGGCAGAGATGTGCGTTGAGCTGTGTGGAAGTCCTGACGTGTTGATGTATATGGGAATTGCCTGGGAAGTTTCAACTTCTAATGGACAATTCCCTTGCTCCCTGTGACCCTCCACCACGTTTGTCTACGATTCTGAGATTGAGTCGGAGGCTTGGGGGAGGTCCGCGACACTTATCTGAATAGTTACCCAGGAAATATTAGAAAAATTAAAACCTAGTCTAACATCTGACTAACTACAGAACTGCCTCCATAGCCTTGTCCTTGCCCTCCCCATGACACTCCCTACCTGACCCAACTATCCCCTCAGAACCAACCACCTGACTACCCCACTGATTTACTCTCCTCCCACGACCAACCCAACTACTCCACCAACCATCCGAATACTCCCTTATGACCTGACTACCTTCCAACCTGACTAACCACCTGACCCGACGTGATCCGACTACCCCCCCAATTCAACTACCCAACTCACCAACTTACCTGTCTCACCCACTTACCCACGCAACCCACCTCACCCATTTACCCCTCTACTCTATTTACCGACCTCACTCACTCATTCATCTATTTGCCAACATTCAAACTGGATGAGTGCAGCTCCAACAGCACTCAAGAGGCTTCTCACCAACTAGAACAGAGCAACCAACTTGATTGGTACGCCTTCTACAAACATTCACTCCCTTCACCACTGAAGCACATAAGCAGCAGTGTGTACCATCTATAAGGACAAGGGCTGCAGGAACTCACAAAGACACCTTAGAACCTTTCAATCCATGAACGCTTCCATCTAGAAGGACAAGGGCTGCAGATACATGGAAAAAACACCACCTGCAAATTCCTCTCTCAGCCACTCACCATCCTGAATTGGAAATATATCGCTTTCCTTCATTGGCACACCGTCAAAATTCTCTCTAACAGTGCTGTGCGTGTACCTGCACCACATGGACTGCAGCGGTTTAAGAAGGCAGTTTACCACCACATTCTCAAAGGCAATTAGGGATGGGCGTTAAATGCTGGCCTAGTCAGTGACGTGCACATCCCATGAATGAATGCGAGTTAAAATTTCCTGGGTAGTGTTTACCCCAGTTTATCACCAATGCTTTGTGTGCCAGGGTCGGCACAGTGGCATTGTGGTTAGCCCTGTTGCCTCACAGTTCCAGCGACCTGGGTTTGATTCTGGCCTTTGGTGACTGTGTGTAGTTTGCAAGTTCTGACCTTGTCTGTGTGAGTTTCCTCTGGGTGCTCCGGTTTCCTCCCAAGTCCAAAAATGTGCAGGTTAGATGGATTGATCATGTTAAATTTCCCCTTGGTGCCCAATGCAGGTTAGGTGGGTTGGCCATGATCAATGTGTGGGACTGCGGGGATGGGGCGAGAGAGTGGGCCTTGGTAGAGTGTGCTCGTTCGGTGGGTTGGTGCAGAGTCGATTGGCCGAATGGCCTCCTTGTGCACTGTAGGGGGTTCATGTAGACATGGAGAAGACTCAGGCATCGAGTTTAAAGCTTTAACACCTGATCAGACAGTTTTTGAATCAAAACTAAAGCACCCATCAATTGATTGGCAAAATGTGCTGTTAGACTGAAAAGCTATATCACTGAATTGGTTGCAAGGTGATTTCAGAAATTGCTTGTCAAAAGGATTTTACTGAGGCAATGCAATACCTAAAAGAATAATCCAGCCTTTTCTTTCAACTTAAATGTTGTATTAATTTCACAGATTTTAATTTTAGAGGGACTGGAAAGATAGAGAAGGAATGAAGATTTTATCGTCCTGAATGTTTTATTCTTTAATCAGTTATTTAGTTAAATGGGTTTGACTATGCTATGCTACCCGAAAGTCAATTCCCCAGATCAATCGTTCTTTGCGTATGATGAAGAACTCGTGGATAATGGTCCTAAATTCACCTTTAGCTCTTTCAACTTCTGCTCCGTTGGCATTGACCATGATGGCTATGTTATCTCAATGGTTTCTCAGCATCTGGCAGGGGGCCTCCTGGCTTCCTGTGGACAGTGGACCTCTCTCCTCCTGACAACCTCTGGTACCAAGGCCTCCAGTAAACTGAGGAAAAAGCTCTCTGCCCTGCCATATTATAATGATTCCTCTTGCATACGAATATGCGAATTAGGAGGAGTAGGCCAATGGGCCCTTGGGGCCTGCTCTGACATTCAATAAGATCATGGCTGCTCTGATTGTAATTTCAACCCCACATTCTTGCCTACCCCTGCTAATCTTTCAGAGAATCTATCTAGCTCTGCCTTAAAAATATTCAATGAATCTGGGCACAGTTCTCCCAAAACATTTTCCCGGTGGGAAAACTGGTGAGATTCCTGCCAGGTGGGTCAGCGTGATCCAGATCACAATCCACCCACACTTAGATATTTCTTTGGAGCTCAAGGTGATTCCCGCTGGGAAGGAGAATGCAGGGCCAAAATATGTTTGCAAGATCAGCTCCTCCGAGATCTCCAGTCCAGGCTATGTTATGTTGTCAGCCGGGGGCGGGGAGAGTCCCAAAATTAGTTCTCCACTGCGCAAATCGCATTATGGCCCTCTCCGGAGTCTCCGGCCATATGGCGATATGTGCCTGCGTGAGCAGGGCTGCAGAATCACCACCACCCCTGCTTCCACTGCCCTTTGAGGAAGAGAGTTCCAGAAACACTCAATCCTTTGAGGGAAAACATTTATCCTTGTCTCTGTCTTAAATGAGCTATCCCTTATTTTTAAATAGTGACCCTTAGTTCTGGATTCTCCGACAAAAGAAAGCATCCTCTCCACGTCCACCCTGTTAATATCCCTCAGGATCTTAAAGGTTGCAATCAAGTCATCTCTTACTCTTCTAAACTCCAGTGGATACAAACCTAACCTCTCCAACCATTCCTCATAAGCCAACATGTCCATTCAATTTCTCTGAACTGTTTTTAATGCATTTACATCTTTCCTTAAATAAGGTGACCATACTATGCACAGTACTTCAGACTTGGTCTCACCAATGCCCTGTATAACTGAAGCATAACCTCCCTACTAAAATGCAATATTTTAAAATTGTTTTTTAAATCGTATTCCTTAATATAATTAAGCGTGGTAACTCGGTGAACTTAATAAAGCTGAAAGTGTGTTTATTGCAAAACAAACCATTGACTCACAATGTCAAATCACCAAAAATACAAAACCATTTCCTAGTTAGATTGAGGCACAGAAGTCGGTCTTTGGTATTTTTTAATCATTCAAATCCTTTGGTAGCATATCTAGCATATCGAATCAATTCCCCTCACAATAAACAATAACATTCTATTAGCTTTCTGTACCTGTGTACTAGCCTTTTGTGATTTATGCACTAAGACATCCAGATCCCTCTGCACCTCAGAGCTCTGCAATCTCTCACCATTTAGATAAGAAGCTTCTTTTTTATTCTTCCTGCCATAATGGACAATTTTACATTTTCTCACATTATACTCCATTTGCCAGATTTCTGCCCACTCACTTAACCTATCTATTTCCCTCTGTAGCCTTCTTAGGTCCTCTTGACTACTTACTTTCCTACCGATCTTTGTGTTGTCAGCAAAGTTAGCTACCATATCTTCAATTCCTCTATCCAAATCATTTACATAAATTGTAAATGTTTGAGGTCCCAGCACTGATCCTTGTGGCACACCACTCATCACATCCTGCCAATCAGAAAAAAGACGCATTTATGTCAACTCGCTGCTTCCTGTTAGACAGCCAATCTTTTATCCATGCCAATATGTTACTCCCTACACCATGGGCTTTCATTTTTTGCAATAACCTTTGATGTTGCAACTTTCTGCCTCTGGAATTCTAAGTACAGTACATCCACCAGTTTCCCTTTATCCACAGCGCATGTGACTCTTCAAAGAACTCCAATAAATTGGTTAAACATGATTTCCCTTTCATAAAACCATGTTGACTCTGCCTGATTTTCTTGTATTTTTCCAAACATCTTGCTATAATATCTTTAACAATGGCTTCTAACATTTTCCCTCTGACAAATGTTAGGCTAGTCAGATACTGTTCCCCAGTCACTTCAATTATCTGCTGCAGTAACAATCCACCATCCCTTTGAATGGTGAAGGCTGCATTACACTGGTGCTAGACTGGCATGAACATGGGCCTCCTGCTGAGGCATACAGTAAATCAATAGGGCTGGGCTGCATTTTACTGAAATCAGCAACAGGCATGAGTTTGCACAGGTTAATTGCACATCTGCAACTCCGCATTCATTTCCCCTGAAGGGAAAATGGAAAGAGAGATTGGGTTGGGGGTTGGTATTTGGGGAGAGGGACAGAGGAAGTGAGAGGTGAGAGAAAGGGAGAAGAATCAGAAGGGAGAAGGTGAAGATCTCAAGGAGGAGGGAGAAAGAGGCAATCATTGGGAGGAGAACATTGTAGTGGAGAAGAGGTGAGGGCAGATGGGGAGAGAAAATGAGAGAGAAGGAAGGTGGAGAAGAGCAAATAGAATTGGAATGGAAGTTGGATAAAGGGGAGGATGTAAAAGTAGATTAGAATACATAAACACAGAAACAAGGAGGGAAGAAGGAAGAGACAAAGTACGGGAGAAGATAGGAGGCGGAGGCTATTTGGGTGATTAATTCTAGGAGCTCAACCTGATCCTGTGTGGTGAGGTAGCAACGAACTAGGGAGAATTTCCCTTGTTCAGGGAGAGGGCTAAAATGCTAGTCATTGGGGTAAGCATAGGTGATGTGGGAGTTGAAGTGTTAGACTGCTGCTCAGTCTGAGGAGGGGGTTACCTGGAGTTAGGAGAGAGTTGACATCATGCTCAGTGAGGGTGAAGTTAAATGTTGGTTATTTTGCAGGGTGGGAACCAACAATAATTCCTACTTAATGAGGGAGGATGAACTGTTGTTTAGCTGAGGGCTGTGGAGGTAGAGAGAGGTCAAATGATTCTTAGTGTGGGGGACGGTGTTAGAGATCTCAATAACAAGTGGTTAAAATGCTGGAAATTATACTAAGGCTGATTGGCTGGGGAGAAGCCAAAGGGTTGGTGGGAAACTAGTTTCTGAATCAAAGGGAGCCTCAAGAGTTAGCTGATGATTGAAAGTTGGGTAGGGTGCTCTTTCCAAGGGCCAGTGCAGACTCAATGGGCCGAATAGCCTCCTTCTGCACTGTAAATTCTATGAAATCTATGAAAAACACAAAGGGCAAAAGAGTAACTAGGGAGAGAGTAAGGCCTCTTAAGGATCTACAAGGTTATCTATGTGTGGATCCACAAGAGATGGGTGAGATCCTAAATAAATATTTCTCAATATTGTTTTGAGAATAAGGTATTGATCTGCCTATTCCTTTTCGAGTGAAGGACAAGGCTGGTAATAGTACGGAACCACGGATGACTCGGGATAGTGAAGCCCTGGTTAAAAGGAAGGAGGCATATGACATGCATAGGCAGCTGGGATCAAGTGGATCCCTTGAACAGTATAGAGATTGTGGAATAGAGTTAAGAGAGAAATCAAGAGGGCAAAAAGAGGACATGAGATTACTGTGGCAGATAAGGCAAAGGAGAATCCTAGGTGGATTGGCCATGCTAAATTGCCCTGAGTGTCCAAAAGGTGGGGTGGGGTTACTGGGTTATGGGAATAGGGTGGAGGTGTGGGCTTGGATAGGATGCTCTTTCCAAGGGCCGGTGCAGACTCGATGGGATGAATGGCACTGTAAATTCTATGAAATCTATGAAAAACAGAAAGGGCAAAAGAGTAACTAGGGAGAGAGTAGAGCCTCTTAATGATCTACAAGGTCATGTATGTGCGGATCCACAAGAGATGGGTGAGATCTAAAATGAATATTTCTCATCGGTATTTACTGTTGAGAAAGGCATGGATGTTGGGGAACTTGGGAAAATAAGTAGTGGTATCTTGGGGAGTGTACATATTACAGAGAAGGAGGTGCTGCAAGTCTTAAAGCGCATCAAGGTAGATAAGTCCCCGGGACCTGATGAAATGTAACCAAGGACATTGTGGGAGGCTAGGGAGGAAATTGCCGGTCCCCTAGCAGAGATATTTGAATCTTCGACAGCCACAGGTGAGGTGCCTGAAGATTGGAGGGGAGAAAATGTTGTGCCTTGTTTAAGAAGGGCCACAGGGAAAAGCCTGGGAACTACAGACCGGTGAGTGTAATGTCTATGGTGGGTAAGTTGTTAGAAGGTATTCTGAAAGACAGGATCTACAGGCATATAGAGAGGCAAGGACTGATTAGGGACAGTTAGCATGGCTTTGTGAGTGAAAAATCCATGTCTCACAAATTTGATTGAGTTTTTTGTAACCAAGAACGTAGATGAGGGCAGTGCAGTCGGCATTGTCTATATGGATTTTAGCAAGGCCTTTGATAGCTTGTTGCATAAGGTTAAATCTCACGGGATCCAGGATGAGGTAGCCAATTGGATACAAAATTGGCTCGACAACAGAAGACAAAGGGTGGTTGTAGAGGATTGTTTTTCAAACTGGAGGCCTGTGACCAGCGGTGTGCCTCAGGGATCAGTGCTGGGCCCATTGTTATTTGTTATTTATATTAATGATTTGTATGAGAATTCAGGAGGCATGGTTAGTAAGTTTTCAGATGACACCAAGATAGATGGCATAGTGGACAGTGAAGAAGGTTATCTAGAATTGCAACGGGATCTTGGTCAATTGGGCCAGTAGACCGATAAATGGCAGATGGAGTTTAATTTAGATAAATGTGAGGTGATGCATTTTGGTAGATCGAATTGGGGCAGGATCTACTCAGTTAATGGTAGGGAGTTGGGAAGAGTTACAAAGCAAAGAGATCTAGGGGTACAGGTTCATGGGCGAGATTCTCCGACCCCCCGCCGAAGTCTCCGGCACCGGATATTCAGCGGGAGCGGGAATCGCGCCACGCCGGTTGGCGGGCCCCCCCGCTTGATTCTCCGGCCCGGATGGGCCGAAGTCCCGCCGCTAAAATGCCTGTCCCGCCGGCGTAAATTAAACCACCTACCTTACCGGCGGGACAAGGCGGCGCGGGCGAGCTCCGGGGTCCCGGGGGGGGGGGGGGGCGCGGGGCGATCTGGCCCCAGGGGGTGCCCCCACGGTGGCCTGGCCTGCGATCGGGGCCCACCGATCCGTGGGCGGGCCTGTGCCGTGGGGGCACTCTTTCCCTTCCGCCTCCACCACGGTCTCCACCATGGCGGAGGCAGAAGAGACTCCCTCCACTGCGCATGCGCGGGAATGCCGTCAGCGGCCACTGACGCTCCCACGCATGCGCCGCCCGGAGATGTCATTTCTGCGCCAGCTGGCGGGGCACCAAAGGCCTTTTCCGCCAGCTGGCGGGGCGGAAATTCGTCTGGCGCCGACCTAGCCCCTCAAGGTTGGGGCACGGTCCCCCGCGATGCCCGTCTGATTTGCGCCGTTTTGGGTGCCAGTCGGCGGACATCGCGCCGTTTCCGGAGAATTTCGCCCCATAGCTCCTTGAAAGTGGAGACACAGGTGGACAGGATGGTGAAGAAGGCATTTGGCATGCTTGGTTTCATTGGTCAGAACATTGAATACAGGAGTTGGGACATCTTGCTGAAGTTGTATAAGACATTAGTACGGCCACACTTGGAAAACTGTGTACAGTTCGGGTCACCCTATTATGGAAAGGATATTATTCAACGTGAAAAAGTGCAAAACAGATTTATTGGGATGCTACCGGGACTTGATGATTTGAGTTCTAAGAAGAGGCTGGGATTTTCTTCCTTGGAGCGTAGAAGGTGATCTTATAGAGGTCTATAAAATAATGAGGGCATAGATAAGTTGGATAGTCAGCATCTTTTCCCAAAGGTAGGGGAGTCTAAAACTAGAGGGCATAGGTTTAAGATGAGAGGGGAGAGATACAAAAGGGTCCAGATGGATACTTTTTTCACAAGAGGGTGGTGAGTGTCTGGAACAAGCTGCCAGGGGCAGTATTCGAGAGGGATGCAATTTTGTCTTTTAAAAAGCATGTAGGCATATAGGCATGTAGATATATGGTAAGATGGGTTTAGAGGGATATGGGCCAAATGAGGGCAATTGTGACTAGCTTAGTGGTAAAACTGGTTGGTGTGTACAAGTTGGGCCGAAGGGCCTGTTTCCATGCTGTAACCCTCCATGACTCTATAACTCGAAACCTGTTTTAGATTTTGTGTCAACTCTCAATATGCTTTGCCAGAATTGTTGCTTTAGCAGCTGACATTGCATGACATTTAGAATTGAAACTTCGCGCCACTTGGAGTTGTAATAGGTCCTGCAGTTAAATGTTAACAGTTTTATCATGGTCTTTGCCATAGAGGGAGTTTGACAAGAGTTCAAATGTTTTTTGAAATGAAATATGCAACCCACTCAATAATATATGATTGATTTATTCTTTGGATTGTTGTACTATACTTTCAGGACCTGGCCGTGACAATGCCTGATGAATAAATTGAGGTCTTGTGCAAAGTAGATACAACTTGCAAATAAAAACGTTCTTATTTTAAAGACATTTTCATCAGGAATTTGACGTTCCATTGTTACGAGATAATCTCAGAACTGAAGCATGGGAGTAAATTGTGCTTCTCAGTATAAATAAGCTTATAAAGGACAGCAATAACTTTGTAAAAGCTGAAGTACAATCCAGTGTTGGCAACTGGGCTTTTCGCTCAGGATAGATGCACTATCACAATCTACAGATTGGAACAAAGAGGAAAAGTAACAGTTCATTTGTAACAGGAAATTAATCTATTTGAAATTAACTGGAATATCTGTACTTGGAGCAAAACTTGCTGTGAAGTGAAATTTGTCATTATTGGACCTGCTCTTAAGTACCGTAGTCGGCAATTGCATCAATGCCTCGAGCTCACCATTGCTTGTGAAATACTCTGATTGCTTTCAATCCTGGAATAATGGCAAATCCATTTTAAATAGGCTATCTGCTGCTGCTAGCATTCCAGTGGTACAACTAATTCCACTCGTGTGAATACCTGATAAGAGGATTTGTCTGTCCACCGATAAGAGAATATTTCCATCAAGTGGCAATTTTTAATTGTAATTATAAAATATCATAAAACCTAACATATTAATCACATCACTTTTGAAATTGATTATACCCTTAGAATATAGAGGATGGATCTGCAAACCAGGGTGGCCGATGATGCAGAATTTTATTAATGATACTACTTTATTGACAAGAGAGTATATTTTTTTCAAAATGAATACATTGAAATTTATATATTCCATGATATTCTCTTCGCAGGTGTGGACTATAAGCTGATGGTTGCATTGAATCCTGGCTCAAACTATTTGAACAAAGATGACAAGATAGGGTCAGAATATCCTTCCTCTTTCTTGCATTCTATCTTAACAATGTTCATATTCTTACTTCGTAATGGATTTATTATTTCCTTGTAGTAAATTTAAGACAGCGCAAGTTTATCAAGCAAAAGAAACTTGCAGAAACAGTGGGGTAATTTTGTCTTTGAATAATATGAGATGCATGTGTTTCTGGAGAATTTCGCCCCTGATTCTGAACGGGCGAAATTCTCCGGAAACGGCACGATGTCCGCCGACTGGCGCCCAAAACGGCACCAATCAGACGGGCATCGCGCCGCCCCAAAGGTGCGGAATGCTCCGCATCTTTGGGGGCCGAGCCCCAACATTGAGGGGCTAGGCCGACGCCGGAGGAATTTCCGCCTCGCCAGCTGGTGGAAACGGCCTTTGGTGCCCCGCCAGCTGGCACGGAAATGACATCTCCGGGCGGCGCATGCGCGGGAGCGTCATTGGCCGCTGACCGTTTCCCACGCATGCGCAGTGGAGGGAGTCTCTTCCCGCTTTATCGGCGGGACTTCGGCCCATCCGGGCCAGAGAATCGAGCGGGGGGGCCCGCCAACCGGCGCGGCGCGATTCCCGTCCCCGCCAAATATCCGGTGGTGGAGACTTCGGCAACCGGCGGGGGCGGGATTCATGCCAGCCCCCGGCGATTCTCCGACCCGGTGGGGGGTCGGAGAATGTCGCCCCAGATGACATTTACCCATCCATTGGCCATTTTGAGTCTGTTAGTTAAAATCAGAGTGGAGTGTCCTGAAAATCCATGGGTACAATTGGATCACATCTGCTGGTGTCCTTCAGTGCAAACCTTGCAGGTTTTGTGCGGTCAGTGGAAGGTCATCTGCACGACCACGTTACCATCAGACAGTCTATAATGTTTGCTGGTTATCAGTGGGAAAGGGGACTCGGCCCCACTCCCAGAGGTAGAAACAAAGATTTGTGAACGCTGGAAATCTGACATTAAAAACTGAAACGGCTGGAAATTCATAGATTCAGCACAGAAGGAGGCCATGTGGCCTATCGTGTCCACGGCGATCAATAAAGGTCTGACTACACTAATCCCATTTTCCAGCGTTTAACCCAGAGCCCTGGAGGTTATGGAAGCGTAAATGACATTCAGCAATCTGGCAGTATTTGTGGAAAGCACAAAACGGAGTTAGCATTTTGATTCAAACACGATTCTTCTTCGAATCTGAACTCCCAGAGATTCTGTGCAGAAATCGTCCATCAGCCAATAGAAAAAAAAACACAACTCAACCTTTTTCAGGATCAGTGTCACTTCTATCGCTTGGAATCATACTATTCTCCTCCACCAACCCGCATGAACCTCACTTATGCTTTTCTGGAGGGCAGTACAATTAATCTCAATGGTTGTACCAGCCTCCACGGAGTTCCTGATCTATCAATGTCCCTACCCCAACTTTGCATTTGCTTCCATGCCTTTTACCCACAAGTCACGTAAGTACTGGAGGGGAAGGTAGACATCAGAGTTTTTGCTCTGTACAAGGCCCAGCAGTAACATTGATCATAGTCTGGCAAATTTAGGTCCAAGCCCAGTTCCAGACCCTTCCAGTCTCCTGCTATAGTTGTAGCAGAAGTGTACCAGAGGTGTCAAAAAGTCTCAGAAGGTGTTGTCGAAGGAGCCTTGGTGACTTGCTGCAGTGCATCTTGTAGATCAGTGTTTTTCAAACTTTTTTGCCCAGGGCCCTTTTTTCCCAACCGACCATCCTTTGGGACCCACGCCAGCCAGCCAACCTTCGTGAACCACACTGGCCGACCTTTGCGACCCATGCCGGCCGACCTTCGTGATCCATGCTACCCGAACTTCACGACTGACCTTTTTTGCTTACGTTTAATGCGACAGGTGAGCCTGCTTGTTCCTCGTGATCTCACTTGATTTGTCACTCAATGTTGCATTTCTTCTAAGGGCTTCAGCTGATGATTAAAGTTCTCGCTGCATCCTTTGAAAAAAAATCAAGAGGTTTGTCCTCGAACTCGCCACACTTAGTCTTCAAATGCTTTTGAAGGTTTGAGGGTTTTTTTTAATGTAGAGTACCCAATTTATATTTTCCAATTAAGGGACAATTTAGCATGGCTTATCCACCTACCCTGCACATATTTTGGATTGTGGAGGCGAAACGCACGTAATCACGGGGAGATTATGTAAACTCCACACGGACTTGGATCGAATCGAGGACCTCAGCGCCGTGAGGCAGCCATGCTAACCACTGCACCACCATGCTGCCCTGAAGTTTTGAGGGTTTAATCTTTAATTTGTCAGCACCTCCCTGCACATAACACACATGGGCTTTGCATCCTGGTTTGCACTGGCACAATTAATAAAGCCATACCTGAAGAATTTATCTTTATACTGCTTTGTTTCCGGTTTCAGCTTCTTCTTAATGGGTTGTTCATCAGAGGCCCTGAAGCTCACACCAGCACTGCTTTGTCCTGCCGTAGACTCTCCTGAGAAGCACTCTCCAGCAGATTCAGTTGTGAGATCCTGCCTTGTTTGTGTCTCTGGCCGTCTCTTCCTTATTACAAATTGATCCATCTTAAGTTCTTCACACAGTCCCATTGTTTGCTTGCTGACAGCTACAAAATGGAGGAATCTCTCCTCCAGGATTTCACGGCTAAAGCATGGATTGCGTGACGTCAGTGTACATGCCAGGCGTGTGACCTGGTCTCTCCCACCACTCTGCCATTTGTAAAAAGAAATTTGTTCCTGGGAAAGCACACTGATGTCAGGAGGAGACGGTACTGGGACCGTGCGCTGACGTAAGGACGAGATGGTACTGGTATAACGCGCTGAAGTCAAGAGGTGGCAGTCTGCCAGGCTGTGCAGCGGGCCTGTGCAATGCCGCATCTGCCTGAGGGGGCATGCATGCTGACAGCACGCTCTTTTTTTAAAACAGCACATGGCGTCCCATAAGTTTTATTTGTGAAGACTGGTTATTTCTAATACACCACTATAGTGACATGATTGCAGAGGTTTCCAACATTCACACAGGTTTCACATGCTGGTGCACTTGACCTGCCCCAGAGGAGAACCACACTTAGTGTCAGGAACAGAGAATCCAGCCGTTGGACTGAGTGGTTTTAAGATTTCTAAGCAATCTAACTTGTGTTAAATTGCTTTGACACAATAATCATATTTTATAGGAGCCCTAGTAAAGCATAGTGACTAACAATTGAAGCAAATGAGATACTATCTGATACAATTGATGAATAATCAGGCACAATACAGGCCATTTTTCACATACATTCAGTAGGACAGGACAGGCTTATTGGAAAGGCAATAGCATTTGATACGGAACATCTCACTCCGTATCTTCAGCAATCGGTAAGTATATATTTGTTGAAATATAATTTAAGAAAACCAATTATCAGCTCTCAGATAAATGACCTGAACATAGCAGTGAGAGAATATAATTTATTTAACAAAAATTCAAGGTAGGTAAAACATATTCACATAATTGGTAATGTTAGAAAATACAAGGATTTACATCTTCATGTTTAAGTCAGTTTGAAGTGGTTTAGAACTCATACAAATCCTGTCCTAAATAATGCTTAATTCCCAGGGCT
The DNA here is from genome assembly GCF_047496885.1 of Scyliorhinus torazame. Taxonomy (NCBI): domain Eukaryota; kingdom Metazoa; phylum Chordata; class Chondrichthyes; order Carcharhiniformes; family Scyliorhinidae; genus Scyliorhinus; species Scyliorhinus torazame. The sequence continues at coordinate 67,539,742 of NC_092713.1, forward strand.
GAGCTCATTTGCATAATTATTCACAGCATCGACTACACATGCAGATAGATCTTTTTCTCTCTCGGAATGATATGACTCATGGGAGAGGAAAATTAAGTTCAAATAAAACTTACAAGGATGGGAATAATTCAATGAGAGTGTTACCACAGCTTGCATTTACATAAGAATCTCTGATGTACAAAATCGTTTGAAGACACTTCAAAATAGCATAACTAAATAAAAAATTAACACCATGTCAAAAATGGTGAAATTAGTAATTTTGGGGCAAACATTTATAAGATTTTGGAGAACTTCAACAGGCATTTCAACCTAGTGTTAGAAGTTCCCATGGTTGACTTCTGGTTGCGGCTATGCGGAGCTAAGCCGCACGATTCGGCAGCTCCCGCTACTACGGGCTTTCGGGCTCATTGGAGGAGCCCCAATGGAATTTGTTTGATGACAACCCATGGGGAAGTGAAGAGAGAGATCCCCCTCCAACTTTTATGGAGCGGACCAGAAGTGCAACGGCCCAAAAAGCGGCATTGGAGCTGCGGGAGAGGCGAGGGAAAAAAAATCAAAATGGCGGCGGCTGGGGACAAAGCGGAGTGCGGGCCGGAGCTGCAGGAATTCATCAAGCGCTGCTTCGAGGAGCTGTGCAAGGAGTTGCTGGCGTCTATGCTGGCGGTAATTGAAGGACTAGGGATAACCCAGAAGGCCCACGAGGTGAAGATCCAGGAGGTACAGAAAAGAGTCAGTGAGAATGAGGACGAGCTCTTGGGCCTGGCGGTGAGAGTGGAGCGGCACGAGGCGCTACACAAGAGGTGGGCAGGAAGACTCGAAGACCTGGAGAACAGGTCGAGGAGAAAGAATCTGCGGATCCTGGGTCTCCCAGAAGGAGTGGAGGGGGCCGATGCCGTGGAATACGCGGGCACGATGATCGGGGCGATGATGGGCGCGGAGGCCCCTTCGAGGTCGCTGGAGCTGGACGGGGCACACCGGGTGCTGGCGAGGAAGCCCAAGGCAAATGAGCCGCCAAGGGCGATGGTGGTGAGGTTCCACCGGTTCACGGACAGAGAGTGGGTCCTGAGATGGGCCAAGAAGGAGCGGAGCAGCAAGTGGGACAATGCAGAGATCCGAATATACCCAGACTGGAGCACGGAGGTTGCAAAGCGGAGAGCGGGTTTCAACCGGGCCAAATCGGTGCTGCACCGGAAAGGAGTGAAATTTGGAATGCTGCAGCCAGTGCGATTGTAGGTCACATACAAGGACCAACACTACTACTTCGAAACGCCTGAAGAGGCGTGGACCTTCATACAAACTGAAAAGTTGGACTCTAACTGAGGGTTTGTGAGGGTGGGGGGGATGTTTGAGGGTTGATGTGTGATGGTTGTTGTATATAGGGGGTCAATCACGCGCAGGAAATGTTACATGGGCTGGGGGATAGAGACAAGGCCGCGACAGGAGCTGCGCCAGAGGGGGCGGGGCAGGCTTTGGAAAGCGCGGGTTTTTTTCCTGCGCGTGGGAAGAAAGGCGGGAAGGGGAACGAAGGAACGCATATTGATTGGGAGACTCCCACACGGGGGGGTCAAAGGGACGGCGGGGGAAGCCGGGGTCAGCAGGTGTCAGCTGACTTACGGGAGTGATATGGGGGGAGCAAAAAAGCTAGACAGGGGTCTAGCGGGGGGGAGGGAAGGGGGGGAAAGGGTTGCTGCTGCACTGGCCGAAAGGGAAGGGGACACAGAAGAGGTGGTCGGGACGGAGGTCCCCCGGCTGGGGGACTGGAGGGTGAGGGAGACGCAGACACGGGACTGGCCCAGAAAAGGAGATGGCTAGTCAGCGGGGGAGGGGGGGGTGAGAGCCTCTCCAATCCGGCTGATAACGTGGAATGTGAGGGGCCTGAATGGGCCGGTGAAGAGGGACGAGTTTTCACGCACTTGAAGGGACTGAAGGCAGACGTGGCTATGCGCCAAGGCACACACCTGAAGGTGGCGGACCAGGTCAGGTTAAGAAGGGGATGGGTAGGACAGGTATTTCACTCGGGACTGGACGCGAAGAATAGAGGGGTGGCAATATTGGTGGGAAAGCATGTGTCATTTGAGGCCAAGACTATCGTAGTGGATAATGGAGGGAGATATGTGATGGTGAGCGGTAGGTTGCAAGGGACGTGGGTGGTGTTGGTAAATGTATACGCCCCGAACTGGGATGATGCTGGATTCATGAAGCGCATGTTGGGGCGCATTCCAGACCTGGAGGTAGGACGCCTGATAATGGGAGGGGACTTCAATACAGTGCTGGACCCAGCACTGGACCGCTCCAGATCAAGGACTGGAAAGAGGCCGGCGGCGGCCAAGGTGCTTAGGGGGTTTATGGACCAGATGGGGGGAGTGGACCCATGGAGGTTTGCAAGGCCGCAGGCCAGGGAATTTTCTTTCTTCTCCCACGTGCACAAAGCCTACACCCGGATAGATTTTTTTGTTCTGGGCAGGGCGCTCATCCCGAGGGTGGAGGGGACGGAGTATTCGGCCATAGCCATTTCGGACCACGCCCCGCACTGGGTGGAAATGGGGCTGGGAGAGGAGAGGGATCAACGCCCGCTGTGGCGGCTGGATGTGGGACTGCTGGCAGATGAGGTGGTGTGTGGGAAGGTGAGGGGGTATATCGAAAGGTACTTGGAGGCCAACGACAACGGGGATGTGTGAGTGGGGGTGGTATGGGAGGCGTTGAAGGCGGTGATCAGGGGAGAGCTAATCTCCATCAGGGCTCATAGGGAGAAGACAGAGGGCATGGAAAGGGAGAGGTTAGTGGGGGAGATTTTGAGAGTGGACAGGAGATACGCAGAGGCCCCGGAGGAAAGATTACTTGGGGAAAGACGACGGCTCCAGACGGAGTTTGACCTGTTGACCACAGGGAAGGCGGAGGCACAGTGGAGGAAGGCGCAGGGGGCGACCTACGAGTATGGGGAAAAGGCTAGTCGGATGCTGGCACACCAGCTCCGTAAGAGGACGGCAGCGAGGGAAATAGGGGGAATCAAAGATGGAAAATAAACGAGGTATTCAAGGCCTTCGATGAAGAGCTGTACCGATCCCAGCCCCCCGCGGGGGAAGAGGGGATGAGACGATTTCTAGACCAACTGAGATTCCCGAGGGTGGAGGAGCAAGAGGAGGCTGGTTTGGGGGCACCAATTGGGTTGGAGGAGCTGAGCAAGGGTTTGGGGTGTATGCAGGTGGGGAAGGCCCCGGGGCCGGACGGGTTCCCGGTGGAGTTCTACAGAAAGTACGTAGACCTGTTGGCCCTGGAAGTGTGGAGGAGGCAGGTTCAATTGAGGCATTCAAGAGGGCATTACTTGAATACAAAAAATGTGCACGGGTACGGGGAAAAGGCATCACATTTGCTTCTTTTGCAAATCACTCTAAATCTGTGCCCTCTCGTTCTTGATCCTTTTACGAGTGGGAACAGTTTCTCCCTGCACACTCTGTCCAGCCACCACATGATTATTAACGTCTCTGTCAAGACTCCTCTTAACCTTCTCCTCTCCAAGGAGAACAGTCTCAACCTTTCCAAATCTATATTATGTCTCCTCTGAGCCTTCTGCTCTCCAAGGCTGTGCTTGCAAGTTTGGTGCAAGTGTCAGCTATTTTGACTGTGAAAACCATGCTTCAAATCCTGTGATATTACCTCCCTCTGATTAGAACATTGTATAGTCTTTCAATTGTTTGCAAACAATACATTATGTTGAACATTTGCTGTATTAAAATACTTTTATTTAAATGTCAGTGCTTTCAATGAACTCTAATCAACTCGACAGATGTGGATGACATTCTTGAACTAATCCCTCAAATATGTTACATTCTCCATAATTCTCAACATTAATCTCTGCTTCTGTGCAGTTCCACAGTTCATTATATATTCCGAGCCCTTTCAAGAAAAGGCTTTGCAGTCATACTTTGCATGCAGCTCGCATACATGTTCCGGCACATGAATTTCCCCAGTTTCTCTTTCCCAGCTATCATATTATTACACTAATAACCAGCTGAAACTGATAACAGGAGAAAGGGGTAATTGAGGTTTTCTCCTTCAAAGACTATTAACTGGGATTATATTGAACACAAGTTGGAAATGATATTCACCATATCTGTACTCAATTGCAATTTTATTAAAATGGTTTCCAAGTATTGCTCAGTCACATTGAAAGTCACATTCGTACTTGGCAGAAAGGCATCCAACCCAACAGGAGAAGTTAGTTTATCTCAAGGAAACTCTAGTCAATGCCAGGTGAATGCCCTGTAGCACCAGGTAAGACGGCACTGTTAATAATATCCACTCATGTATATAATGAGATGCAGACAGGCAGTGATTGACACACAGGATGACCAGTAAGCACACAACACAGTGCAGCCAATCACCAGACAGGACACTACCACTATAAAGCCAGAGGGCACTAGGTTTCCTGCTCTCTCGGGACCCAGCCACTGAGGCAGTCAGAGTCCACGAGCTAGTAAGTCTGGTCAGGCTACTACAAGGTCTCCAGTCAGTTCAGTATATTGTCGACCCACAGCTGAATATGTATATCAGTTCTATCGTTGAATAAAACAGTGTTGGATCTTTCCAGTGTTAGACGTCTGTTTCTAGCTTCCGTGCATCGAGTGCAATCCACATCGAACCTACCTGCCTAACACATCAGACACCACAGAAGAAGCACACAAACCACAAGACAATTAAAATTCTTGACATAACTGGGAATAATCTTCTCTTGCTAAGTTCTCCATGAAAGCATTTTCTGCGCAGATTATTTTTTGCTTTGATCCTCCCAAAATATCTGGAACAACGACCTGGGCACCCTATGAAAGGGAGGTTTACCATATTATGAAGTTTTCATGCTACCAGAAACTTACCATGCCAGCCCTATATACATGTGTCACATCTGGTAGTCTGCTGTTCACACGTGTATCAGAGAAATGACAGCTGTTGCTTGCAAACAACTTACAGCTTCTTGTAGAAAGGAGACAAGACCCAGAGCTTTCACTGGATGAAAGATTTCACTCAAGTGTGTTGTCTAGCAGGCAGCTCTGTATGTATCAGAGCTCATTGTATCTACTGCACAGTTTTCATGACGAAAAGGGGTTTGCATTCAATTAATATTCAGGTATTAACTGACCACTGTTACATTTTTACACACATCAGTGATCTCTATCCAGCAGCTGTGATATTTATTATGGAACAACTATGTGATAAGATAACTAGGATAAATAAAATAATAAACTACTAACAGCAACTATTGTAGAGCAACTGCAAAATACGTCTATCCTCCAGCACAACCTACTCCCAACTCCCCAGCAACAGGGTCACTTTGTGAGTTTACATTGCCACCTAGTGGTCAGAGGTTGTGCGTAATATTATGTACAGAATTGCTTTATGCATATCATCACAAGCCCCATAAAGAATGTCTGCAAAATGAGAGGACTATAAACTCTTGTCTTTCAGGTGACAGCAGTACACATTCATCATCTACAGTCAGATACAAGGGAACTGGCGACTACTCTAACTTGGGCATAACCTTCCCCCATGCATATAGACCCAGATTTTCACTCCTGGGTTGGATGCGCAGAGATGGGGGAAATCCCATCTCCACGAATGCAAAAAGCGGTTGCCCAGAAATCAGATTTTCGGTCCAGGAGCAGAGAGCTAGAATAAGAGTCGGGGTGGGTGATCTAGGAAGAAATGAGAAGAGTGCAAGGTGTGGAGTCAGGCTTGGCAGAAGACCTAACTTGGGGGTTTAATACATGTCCAAAAATAAAGAATCTAGATTGAAAGAAAAAATCTCCAGCCCTCACCTTTCATACCCCTTCACAGCCCCCCAACCCCAATAGATACACAACATGCCCCATTCATGCCAACACATGTCCTGCGCCCACCCGTATGGCTGTTCATACATTTCATGCCAACCTATGCCCTTTCACCCACCCCACTGGCTCTATATACCTCTCTGCCAACTTAGTATCAACTCCTTCCCCAACTAACCTCCACATCCTTTGCCCTCGCACCTACCATGCGAACTCACTTAGTACCCAGAGGTAAAACAAAGTTCGAGAAAATAATGTTCTAAGTGTCTATGCAGGCATCACTAAATTAAAAAACCAATTTCATTCATAAAAACCTAATTATTACATTTACATTCCTTCAACTAAATAATGTTTTCGAACAAATATTTTAGTCAAGTGCACAAAACTTTACAGCAACAAGCACTGGAATTCATAGCCCCACAACAAAATGTTTGTAACCACTTTAGCTCTCAAAGAAACTAAAAAATGGCAGACACCCTACTGTGATAATGGGTGGTTGTGAAATCAGTCATGCAACACTAACCCAGTGATGGAAGACCACAGGCATATGTCAACAGAGTGAAATAGCAAGTGTTAAGAACCCCACTGATGTTAAATGCAAGTGTGTCCCAAAACTCAGAAGGGTAACTTGGAACACAGGTTCTTAGTGGTGTATATTTTCAATTTGGTATACTGTGAGAACATATATACAAACCAAGGAGGAATAGTCCAGTCATCTTGTGAGCAATTAAGAAACAATATTTCTTAAATTAAAAGAAAAATACATGACAAGAAGGACTATAATACACTACAACAGGATGTTTAACTACACTGATGGCTATGCACATACCTTATTACATTAAGCTACATTTAAGTAAACTCTTTTTGAAAAAATATTTTTATTCAAATGTTTTACATATTTTCAACAAACCTTACAGAAATAAGAAAAAACAAAGATCACATAAATAAACATCTTATAGCTATGTCACATATTCCCCCAATATACAAGCCCCCCCCCATTAAATGATAATAAACACAGTAGTAAACACAAAGTACCCCCCCCCCTCCCGGGTTACTGGTGCTGCTGACCACCTCCTAACGCTCCGCTGGAAAATCTAGGAACGGTTGCCACCGCCTGAAGAACCCTTGCACAGATCCTCTAAAGGCAAATTTTACCCTCTCCAATTTAATGAACCCTGCCATGTCGCTGATCCAGGCTTCCACGCTTGGGGGCCTCTCATCCTTCCACTGTAGCAGAATCCTCCGCCGGGCTACCAGGGATGCAAAGGCCAGAATACCAGCCTCTTTCACCTCCTGCACTCCCAGCTCGTTCAATACTCCAAATAGTGCGAGCCCCCAACTTGGCTTAACCCGGGTGTTTACCACCTTAGACACCGTCCTCACAACGCCCCTCCAGAACCCATCCAGCGCTGGGCACGCCCAGAACAAGTGGGCATGATTTGCTGGGCTCCCCGAACACCTCACACACCTGTCCTCCACTCCAAAAAACCGACTCAGCCGTGCCCCAGTCATGTGAGCCCTGTGCAGAACCTTAAATTGTATCAGGCTAAGGCTGGCGCAAGAGGAGGATCCTATGTGCTGGCAGCAGCGGAAATTCCCTCACCTGCCGTCTTACAAACGCCCTTACCTGCATGTACCTGAAGGCATTTCCAGGGGGGAGCCCGAATTTTTCCTCCAACGCCCCAAGGCTCTCAAACGTCCCATCTATAAACAGGTCCCCCATCCTTCTAATACCTGCCCTGTGCCAGCTCAGGAACCCCCATCCACTCTCCCCGGGACAAATCGATGGTTCTCTCAAATCGGGGACCACAACAAAGCCTCTGCCTCCCCCCTGTGGCGTCTCCACTGCCCCTAAATTTTGAGGGTCACCGCCACCCCTGGACACGTGGTGTACCTTGTCGGCGGGAGCGGCAGTGATGCCGTCACCAGCGCTCTCAGGCTCGTGCCCACACTGGACGCCATCTCCAGCCTCTTCCACGCCGCCCCCTCCATTACCCACTTGCGTATCATCGCCACATTGGCAGCCCAGTAGTACCCACACAGATTAGGCAACGCTAGCCCTCCTCTGTCCCTGCTCCATTCCAGAAACACCCTTCTCACCCTCGGGGTCTTTTTCGCCCATAGAAACCCTATGATGCTCCTGCTGACCCGCTTAAAAAAGGCCTTAGGGATCAGGATGGGGAGGCACTGGAATATAAAAAGGAACCTCGGGAGCACCGTCATCTTCACCGACTGTACCCTACCTGCCAGGGAGAGTGGCAGCATATCCCACCTTTTAAACTCCTCCTCCATCTGCTCCACCAGCCTCATCAAGTTGAGCTTGTGCAGGGCCCCCCAACTCCTGGCCACCTGGTTCCCTAGGTACCGAAAACTCCCTTCCGCCCTCTTCAGTGGAAGCTCGCCTATCCCCTTCCCTGGTCCCCTGGGTGTATCACGAATAGCTCACTCTTCCCTATGATGAGCTTACACCCGGAAAAGTCTCCAAAGTCCCTGAGGATCCGCATCACCTCCGGCATCCCCCCCACTGGGTCCGCCACATACAGTAACAGGTCGTCGGCATACAGCGATAACCGGTGTCCCCCCCCCCCCCCCCACACACACACCAGCCCCCTCCAGTTCCTGGACTCCCTCAAAGCCATAGCCAAAGGCTCAATTGCCAACGCAAATAGCAGGGGTGATAGGGGGCACCCCTGCCTTGTCTCCCGGTACAGCCAAAAGTATTCCGACCTCCTCCGATTTGTGGCCACACTCGCCACTGGGGCTTCGTACAGTAACCTAACCCAACTAACGAACCCCTCCCCGAACGCAAACCTCCTGAACACTTCCCACAGGTACCCCCACTCTACCCTATCGAAGGCCTTCTCCCCATCCATAGCCGCCACTATCTCCGCTTCCCCCTCCACTGCAGGCACATTTAGGAGCCTCCGCACATTGGTGTTTGTAGCACCGTCAATATGACGCGAGGCAGGTTGAGGTAATGTCAATTGAAGGCTTTATTAAGCAGAACTTTATCCCCAGCAGTGTGGTTACAGAATGCAGCTGCTGAGGGAAATGGAGGGAAAACTGGGTTCTTATACCGGCATTTCTGGGTGGAGTCCAGTAGGTGGCAGATCCTATCAGGACCTGGCATCCCTCCACCAATAGCATGTCGACACGTGGTGTACCATATTACCCCTAATACATACCATCACATTCACCCCTTGTTGAAAAAAAACCCGGCGGGATGGTGGTTCGCATGGTGGTAGGGGTTTACAGAGTCGGTACTGTGCCGTAACTTTGAACAAAACACAAAATTATCGCTTCAACTGGGCCAATGGGCCAAACAGGGTCGGCATGATGCCATAACTATAACAAGACACAATAACTGAAAACGTTGAGAGTTAAAGTGATTCGATGAGCCGGATGGGCGCCCTGGTCGTCCTTTCCGATCGTCTCGGGCGTGGTGGTGATGGCGCTTGTTCGAGTCCCATCGACTCTGGGAGCGTAGCGCTGTCCCCTGTGTCCTTACTCCTGGGCGGGTCTGGGAGGAGAACCAAACCCCCCGGGAAGGGGGTGGCTGCGGGATGAACCGGCGGGATTGAGGAGGTGGTGATTGGCGTTGGGGGGGTGTGGGTATCTCCGGCGGGTGCCAGATCTCGCAGGGAGACCGTGTCCTGTCGGCCATCGTGGTACTCCACATAGGCGTATTGCGGGTTGGCGTGAAGGAGATGCACCCGTTCCACCAATGGATCAGACTTGTGCGCCCGCACATGTTTCCGGAGCAGAATGGGTCCCGGAGCTGCTAGCCAGGTCGGAAGTGGCGTTCCAGAGGAGGACTTCCTAGGAAAGAGGAGGAGGCGCTCGTGAGGCGTTTGATTCGTGGTGGTGCACAGCAGGGACCGGATAGAGTGAAGGGCATCCGGGAGGACTTCCTGCCAGCGGGAAATTGGGAGGCTCCTAGACCGGAGGGCCAGCAGGACGGCCTTCCAGACCGTTCCATTCTCCCTTTCTACCTGCCCGTTCCCCCGGGGGTTGTAACTGGTCGTCCTGCTCGAGGCTATGCCCCTGCTGAGCAGGAATTGACGCAGTTCGTCACTCATAAAGGAGGACCTCCTGTCGCTATGGATATAGTCGGGGTAACCGAACAGTGTAAAAATGGTACCGAGGGCTTTAATGACCATGGACGCTGTCATGTTGGGGCAGGGGATGGCGAAAGGGAAATGGGAGTATTCGTCAATGACGTTCAGGAAGTACGCGTTGCGATCGGTGGAGGGGAGGGGGCCTTTGAAATCCAAACTGAGGCGTTCAAAGGGTCGAGAGGCCTTAACCAGGTGCGCTCTATCTGGCCTGAAAAAGTGCGGTTTGCACTCAGCGCAGATCTGGCAGTTTCTGGTGACTGTTCGGACGTCCTCGACGGAGTAAGGGAGGTTGCGGGCCTTAAGGAAGTGGAAGAAACGAGTGACCCCCGGGTGGCAGAGGTCCTCATGGAGGGCTTGTAGACGGTCCACTTGTACATTGGCACATGTGCCGCGAGATAGGGCATCGGATGGCTCGTTCAGCTTTCCGGGACGATACAAGATCTCATAATTGAAGGTGGAGAGTTCGATCCTCCACCGCAAGATCTTGTCGTTCTTGATCTTGCCCCGCTGTGCATTATCGAACATGAAGGCAACCGACCGTTGGTCAGTGAGGAGAGTGAATCTCCTACCGGCCAGGGAATGCCTCCAGTGTCGCACAGCTTCCACTATTGCTTGTGCCTCCTTTTCCACTGAGGAGTAGCGGATTTCTGAAGCGTGGAGGGTTCGGGAGAAGAAGGCCACGGGTCTGCCTGCTTGGTTGAGGGTGGCCGCCAGAGCTACATCCGATGCGTCGCTCTCGACCTGGAAGGGGAGGGACTCGTCGATGGCGCGCATCGTGGCCTTTGCGGTATCCGCTTTGATGCGGCTAAAGGCCTGGCGAGCCTCTGTCGACAGGGGAAAAGTAGTGGACTGGATTAGTGCACGGGCCTTGTCTGCGTACTGGGGGACCCACTGGGTGTAATAAGAAAAGAAGCCCAGGCAACGTTTCAGGGCTTTGGCACAGTGGGGGAGAGGGAACTCCATGAGGGGGCGCATGCGTTCAGGGTCGGGGCCTATCACTCCATTATGCACTATGTAGCCCAGGATGGCTAGACGATCGGTGCGGAACACGCATTTTTCTTTGTTGTAAGTGAGGTTCAGGGCGTGAGCGGTCTGGAGGAATTGTTGGAAATTGGCGTCGTGGTCCTGCTGGTCGTGGCCACAGATGGTGACGTTGTCGAGATACGGGAACGTGGCCCGTAAACTGTGCTGGTCAACCATTCGGTCCATCTCTCGTTGGAAGACCGAGACTCCGTTCGTGACGCCGAATGGAACCCTTAAAAAGTGGTATAACTGCCCGTCTGCTTCGAAGGCAGTATAGTTGCGGTCACCGGGACGGATGGGGAGCTGGTGGTAGGCGGACTTGAGGTCCACGGTGGAAAAGACCTTGTACTGTGCAATCCGATTGACCATGTCGGATATGCGGGGGAGAGGGTACACATCTAGCTGAGTGTACCTGTTGATGGTCTAACTATAGTCAATGACCATCCTCTGTTTCTCCCCGGTCTTAACAACTACCACCTGGGGTCTCCAGGGACTGTTGCTAGCCTGGATGATGCCTTCCTTCAGCAGCCTCTGGACTTCGGACCGGATAAATGCTCGGTCCTGGGCGCTGTACCGTCTGCTCCTTGTGGCGACGGGTTTGCAATCCGGGGTGAGGTTTGCAAACAAGGAAGGCGGTTCAACCTTGAGGGTCACGAGGCTGCAGACAGTCAGTGGGGGTATAGGGCCGCCAAATTTAAATGTTAAACTCTGGAGGTTGCATTGGAAGTCCAACCCTAGGAGTGTGGGCGCACAGAGATGGGGGAGGACATACAGCCGGTAATTTCGGAACACCCTCCCCTGCACCGTTAGGTTAGCGATGCAGAACCCCGTGATCTGAACGGAGTGGGATCCCGCCGCCAGGAAAGTTTCTGGGTGCTTGACCGAATTACGAGGGAACAGCGCCTTACCGTGTCCGGATGAATGAAGCTCTCCGTGCTCCCAGAGTCGATAAGACACGGCGTCTCGTAGCCATTCACTAGGACTGTAGTGGTTGCAGTCTGGAGCGTCCGGGGTCGCGACTGGTCGAGGGTCGTCGAAGCCAGACGTGGTTGTTGAAGTTGAGCATCGCAATCAGGCAGTATGTGGCCGTCTGTGTCGGGGTCCTTCAGCCAAGATGGCGGCGTCCACGGATCGAGCACGGTCGGGGCTGGACAAAATGGCGGCGCCCATCTCTCCCTCGTGGCGTCCGGGGTCCAAAATGGCGGCGTCCGTTGGTCACACGTGGATCGCTGGGGGGGCTGGGTCTGTGGTCCCGTTTCTTCCCCGGAGATAGCGGCGACCCCGCGGGACTTGCATACCGTCGCGTAGTGGCCCTTCTTCCCGCAGCTTTTGCAGGTAGCCGCGCGGGCCGGGCAGCGCTGCCGAGGGTGTTTCGGCTGCCCGCAAAAATAGCAGCGGGGCCCCCCGGTTGGTCTGGTGTTTTGGCAAGCGCAGGTTTGCGGGGGTGGGGGGGGTGTCGGAGAGTCGACCGCAGCGGGGGTCCACGGAGCACAAGGGGCTGTAGTGCGGTCAGGGGCGTAGGCGCGGGCGTTACGTGAGGCCACATCGAGGGATGCCGCCAGGGCCCGAGCTTCTGTTAGTCCCAGAGATTCTTTCTCCAGAAGCCTCTGGCGGACCTGGGAAGAGGCCAAACCTGCCACATACGCATCGCGGACCAGGAGCTCTGTGTGTTCACTCGCTGTTACCGCCGGGCAGTTGCAGTTTCGACCCAGGATTGCAGGGCGTTATAAAACTCGTCCAGCGATTCCCCCGGAAATTGCCGTCATGTGGCGAGCTGGTAGTGAGCAAAAACCTGGTTGGCGGGCCGGATGTAGATATCCTTCAGCGCGGCGATGGCACCGGTGAAACCGTCCTTGTCCTCGATAAGGGAGTAGATGTCAGGACTCACCCTGGAATAGAGGACCTGCATCTTTTGTTCGTCTGTCGGTGTGCCGGGAGCCGTTCGGAGGTAGCCCTCAAAGCATGGCATCCAGTGCTTGAAGATAGAGGCCGAGTTAGCTGCTTGGGGTGCGATGCGCAGGCACTCCGGGGTGATTCGGAGCTCCATGTTCCCACGTCGTTTTCTTCAATTTAAATTTTGCTTAATAAATTGTAGCACCGTCAATATGACGCGAGGCAGGTTGAGGTAATGTCAATTGAAGGCTTTATGAAGCAGAACTTTATCCCCAGCAGCGTGGTTACAGAATGCAGCTGCTGAGGGAAATGGAGGGAAAACTGGGTTCTTATACCGGCATTTCTGGGTGGAGTCCAGTAGGTGGCAGATCCTATCAGGACCTGGCATCCCTCCACCAATAGCCTGTCGACACGTGGTGTACCGTATTACCCCTAATACATACCACCACAGTGTTTAGCTGCTTTCCCTTCACGAAACCCATCTGGTCCTCGTGGATCACCCCCGGAACACAGTCCTCAGTTCTGGTAGCCAACACCTTCGCTAACAGCTTTGCATTCACGTTGAGGAGCGAGATTGGCCTATACGACCCACACTGTAAAGGGTCCTTGTCTCGCTTCAAGATCAGCGAGATCAGCGTCCTGGACATTGTCGCGGGTAGGGTCCCCCCTCCCTCGCCTCATTGAAAGTCCTCACTAGTAGTGGGCCCAACAGCTCCATATACTTTGTGTAAAATTCCACCGAGAACCCATCTGGCCCCGGTGCCTTCCCCGCCTGCATACTCCCCAGCTCCTCCAGCCCTACCGGTGCCCCAAGCCCAGCCACCTGCCCCTCCTCTACCCTCGGGAAACTCAGCCGGTCCAGAAAACGATGCATCTCCCCCTCCTCCGTCGGGGGCTCAGACCTATACAGCCCCTCATAGAAGTCTCTAAATACCCCATTTATCCCTAACGCACTCCGCACCGTGTTCCCTCCTTTATCCCTAACTTCCCCAATCTCCCTCGCCGCCTCCCGCCTCCGAAGCTGGTGTGCCAGCATCCGGCTAGCCTTCTCCCCGTATTCATTCACCGCCCCTTTCGCCTTCCTCCACTGCACTTCCGCCTTCTTGGTAGTCAACAGGTCGAACCCGGCCTGGAGGCTTCGTCGCTCCTTGAGTAGTCCCTCCTCGGGGACCTCTGCATACCTCCTATCTACCCTTAAAATCTCCCCCACCAACCTCTCACTCTCTCTCCTCTCCTTCCCCTCCTTGTGGGCCCTAGTGGAGATTAGCTCTCCCCTAATCACCGCCTTCAGCGCCTCCGAGACCACCCCCACTACACCTCCCATTATCGTTCGCCTCTAGGTATCTTTCAATGCACCCCCAGATCCGCCCGCTAACCTCCTCATCCGCCAGCAAACCCACCTCCAGGTGCCACGCGGGCACTGGTCCCTCTCCTCCCCTAGCTCGAGCTCCACCCAGTGCGGGGCATGGTCTGAGATGGCTATGGCCGAATACTCTGTGTCCTCCACCCTCGGGATCAGCGCCCTGCTCAAAACAAAGAAGTCAATCCAGGAGTAGGCTTTATGGACGTGGGAAAAGAAAGAGAATTCCCTGGCCCCCGGCCTAACAAACCTCCATGGGTCCACTCCTCCCATCTGGTCCATAAACCCCCTCAACACCTTGGCCGCCGCCGGCCTCTTACTCGTCCTGGATCTAGAGCAGTCCAATGCTGGATCCAATACCGTATTAAAGTCCACCCCCATTATCAAGCTCCCTGCCTCCAGGTCCGGAATCCAGCCCAACATGCGCCGCATAAATCCGGCATCGTCCCAATTCGGGGCATACACATTCACCAAGACCACCCGCACCCCCTGCAGCTTACCGCTCACCATCACGTACCTACCTCCATTGTCTGCCACGATGCTCAGCGCCTCAAATGACACCCGCTTCCCCACCAAAATAGCCACCCCTCGATTCTTTGCGTCCAACCCCGAGTGGAAAACCTGCCCTACCTACCCCTTTCTCAGCCTAACCTGGTCTGCTACCCTCAAATGCGTCTCCTGGAGCGTCTTCAGTCCCTTCAGGTGCGCGAACACACCTCTTGACTGGCCTGTTCAGGCCTCTCACATTCCAAGTTATCAGCCGGATTAGGGGGCTGCCTCCCCCCCCGTTATCAGCCGGTTCAGGGGGCTGCCCCCCCCCCGGCCGATTAGCAATCTCCCTTTCTTGGCCAGCCGCGTGCCCATGCCTCCCGCACTCTCCGTTCCCCCCAGCGGCAGACCCCCGCCCCGACTCTCAATTCAGGCTCCAGCTCCCCTTTGGCCAATGCAGCAGCAACCTCGATTTGAGGCCACCACCCCGGTGCGGGGTCCCCCCCCCCCCCCCCCCGCAGGCCGCCCCCCCCCAGCGTTCCCGCGCTGTTCCCGCCGGCAGCGACCAGGTGTGAACGGCGCCGGGGAGAACCCGCCGTTTTGGCCTGGCCGCTCAGCCCATCCGGGCCTGAGAATAGCAGGGGTGCCGGAGAATCGCTATTTTGGGTGTCTCGGGCGATTTTCCGGCACTCCTGCTATTCTCAGGCCCGGTTGGGCCGAGCAACCAGACCAAAACGGCGGGTTCCCCCCGGCGCCGTCCATACCTGGTCGCTGCCAGCGGGAACAGCGCGGGAACGCTGGGGGGGCGGCCTGCGGGGGGGGGGGATCCCGCACCGGGGGGGGGCCTCTAATGGGGTCTGGCCTGCGATCGATGCCCATCGATCGTCGGGCCATCCTCTCAGAAGGAGGACCTCCTTTCTTCCGCAGCCCCGCAACATCCGTCTGACATCTTCTTGCGGGGCGGACTCGGAGAGGACGGCAACCACGCATGCGCGGGTTGGCACCGGCCAATGCGCGGGTGACGCCAGGTATGCGGCGCCCACCGCGTCATGTATGCGGCGTCGCCTTTACGTGGCGCCAAGGCCTGGCGCGTGTAAATGACGCGCCCCGCTCCTAGCCCAATATCGGGCCCTGAATCGGTCGGGATAGGGGCCGTTTCATGCCGTCGTAAACCTTGACGGCGTTCACGACGGTGTGGGCACTTTGGCGCGGGACTGGAGAATATTGCCCGACATTTTGGAGGACAGGCGAACCACATCATCATTATATGACCATTTGAACTCAACTGGAGACAAGCTTAGATCAGAGGCTGGGAAGCTAGTTGATTAGCCCCTCTGAACTGGAAAGCAATGCATGCTGTGGCATGTTAGGGAACATAACCCCCATGCCGGGTGGGAGAAACGCCCGGGCACTGCGCGAGTCCCGCCACGTGCCGACCTGACGCCTGCACGTGATTCTCCCACCCCCCCCCCCCCCCAAACCGGCGCGACACGAATCACAGCTGGCCGCAGGGAGAATCGCCGCTTGCCATTGGTAATGGGCAAGCGGTGATTCTCCAGCCCGGATGGGCCGAGCGGCCTGCCCAACACGACAGGTGACAGGTTCCCGCCAGCGCCACCCACACCTCGCGCTGCCGGCGGAACCGCGCGGGAACACTGGGGGGGGCGGCCTGTGGGGGGGGCGAGGGTGTTACCTGCACCGGGGGGGCTCAAAAGGGGTCTGGCCCGCGATCGGTGCCCACCGATCCGCGGGCAGGCCTCTCTGAAGGAGAACCACCTTTCCTCCGCTGCCCCGCAAGATCAATCCGCCATCTACTTGCGGGGCGACCGTGGGGAGGACGGTCAACGCGCATGCGCGGGTGACGTCATTTACGCGGCGCTGGTTGCGTCATTTACGCGGTGCCGGTTTACGCGGCGCCAAGGCCCGGCGCGCTAAATGTCGCGGCGCGTCTCCTAGCTCCCGGGGGCGGGAGAATAGGGGGCTGGGAACGGCCTCCGCCGCCGGAGTGAAACACACCGGTTTCCACTCCGGCATCGGGACTTAGGGCGGGATTCTCCGACCCCCCTCCATCGGGTCGGAGAATCGCCGGGGGGGGCAGGCGTGAATCCGCCCCCGCCGGTTGCCAAATTCTCTGGCACCGGATATTCGACGGGGGTGGGAATCGCGCCGTGCTGGATGGCGGGCCCCTCCCGGCGATTCTCCGGCCCGCAATGGGCCGAAGTCCCGCTGCTGGAATGCCTGTCCCGCCGGCGAGAATCAAACCACCTCTCTTACCGGCGGGACAAGGCGGCGCGGGCGGGCTCCGCGGTCCTGGGGGGGGGGCGATCTGGCCCCGGGGGAGTGCCCCCACGGTGGCCTGGCCTGCGATCCGGGCCCACCGATCCGCGGGCGGGCCTGTGCCGTGGGGGCACTCTTTTCCTTCCGCCATCGCCATGGTCTCCACTATGGCGGAGGCGGAAGAGACCCCCTCCACTGCGCATGCGCGGGGATGCCATGAGCGGCCGCTGACGCTCCCACGCATGCGCCGCACGGCAAAGTCAGTTTCGCGCCAGCTGGCGGGGCACCAAATGCCTTTCCCGCCAGCTGGCGGGGCGGAGATCAGTCCGGCGCGGGCCTAGCCCCGCAAGGTTAGGGCTCGGCCCCTCAAGATGCGGAGGATTCGCGCAATGCCAAACTGATTCACGCCGTTTTGCCGCCGGTCGGCGGACATCGCGCCGATTGCGGTGATTCCCGCCCTTAGTCTCCCGATGGGAGAATTGCGCCCAGGAGGTTTAAAAATGCAAGTAAATGCCAACACTCGGTTGTTTGTAATACCTACTATGGCATGTTCAGGACATCGTAAAACTGATTAAATAACATAAGTACAAACCTCAAAATATTACCATTTAGAATATTTTTCTGAATAACTTATCGTAAATTAATTTAATGCCTTCTACACCAGGACTGAAAATTATTATTTTAAGTGAAAAGTCATTTTGACCCCAACAACTTTCCTATGCAACTGCTGCAGAATATCACAGTGCAATAGTAATTATACACTATGCAAGCTTGAAGTCTAATGAGTAAGGTTCAACTGTCAGAGAAATATGGATACAAATGTTAAACTACAGGGATTGTATTATACATGCGTGATATCATGCATGGAGCTTTCCCTATATATTGTTCCTTTGGTAAGATCTAAAATCAAGCTGTCCATCGGGAACAAATGGTACCAAGAACATAGGGAAATCAGATCCCGTGGGATATCCAGGGAACAAAACGGCTTATTACACGATATTTCTTTGATCGATAGTCAAAATAATTAGAAGGAACTGTTCAGATAAAATACTAAGATTAAAGTGAGGATTGATGATGGCCAAATGCATTTTTGCATATTGAAGGATTGGGTTCAGAGATGCTTTGTGCTCTGCATCCACACTCGATGCTGCATGCTGCCAAGTGCTCTGACATAAACTACATTGAATTTTACCACCTTACCAAATGTTGCTCCAGGACTTCTTTGCATTTTGGATTTATTTCAACTGCTCTTTGCTTTCACACAATAATGCAAAATGTTCCTAATTTTACAAATATTTCTTCTGATGCCATCTACAGAATTTGTATTCTACAGATTATTGTCCACACAGATGTCCAATGGACCTGCAAAATGTGGTGTACTACAATAATGCAACAACATAATAATCGTAACAATGATTACACTCCTGATTACACACCCTAACTGTAAAATTGCTAAAATGGACTCAGTCTGAACAAACAGTGAAAAAGTGTTAATGCCTTATGTGGGTTTAGAACATAGAATTCCTACAGTGCAGAAGGAGGCCCATCGTGTCTGCCCGGTCCACTGAAAGAGTACCTACCCAGGTCCACACCCCCACCCTACCCCGTGACCCCATCTAACCTGCACATCTTTGAACACTGAGGGACAATTTAACATGGCCAATTCACATAACCTGCTCATCTTTGAACTGAATAAATTAATACTTGAATAAGTTAATTCTCAACAACCCCAATACAAGATGACCATACCTACACCATCCAAAGGGCTCAACTGGAAAAACGTGCTTCGTATTAAGAGTCAATAGAATGAGACAAGTCATAATGTGTAATGAGTGGCTGGTCCACTACTGCTGGTTCTGCACCCCGCTAAATTTAATTTCACTCCAATAAGTGTGCAAATCCTTATTTCTGCTGACAGGATAAAATATTAGGGTGGATTATTTTCATTTTCTTATGAGTTCAAAGGTTGCCAACATGGAGCAAAATCACAAAGGCTCACATGTTTATTTATTAACATGTAGAAACTCTGGTACATGTGATCAAAGCATTGCACATGATCAACTTCATCATCATCCGATCTCAACACCAAAAGGATACCCTCATCACCAAAGCGATGCACTGTGCAGATGACTTGTTGGACCGACCTCCGGCTCATTCGCTCCTCTATGTCCATCAAACTCCACCAGAAGCAGCAGAAGATGAAGAAACAGCCCAGAGAAAAGATCAACGTTGAGCTGCTTTAAGAAACAAGCATGCTCGCGAACTTCCAACAATGTCTTCTGCAAAATCTCCCAAGTGTCCATTCTAATGGAGTGAAGGAAAACTGGAAAGAGCGGAAGACAGCCATCATCTCAAGCTGTGAAGAAACCATCGGCTACAAGACCAGGAAACACCAAGGATGGTTTGACAAGAACAACCACACCATCCAAGACCACATTGACAATAAGAGGAAAGCTTTCCGCGCCTGGCAAAATGATATAACCAGGAAGGCAGAGAGGACAGCTCATCAATCAGCAAAGGCGAGGTACAAAGAAGAACTAGGGAAATCAGGAAACAATGGACTGAGAAAGTTGAGGAACCTGACAAGCATGACATCCCGGGCTTCTTAAATGCCACCAAGGCAATGGACCCAATACCCTAGGCCTCAAACCAATTATTTTGTACGGAACACTCCTGAGAGACAGAAAAAACATTGGCCATCGGTGGAGCGAACACTTCAATGAACTCCTAAACCATGACACAACCATCGATGAGGATGTGTTGAGGAAATTCCCCAACTCCCCATCACAGAAGATCTTGTATTCCTACCAAGCATGGACAAAATCAACGCTGCCATTAAACATATGAAGAATGGAAAAGCTGGAGGAGTGGATGGGATCCCAGCAAAGATTTTCAAAGTGCAGAAGTGATCACCCGTCATCTCCATCTGCAGTTGCTGAAAATCTGGGAGAGAAAAGAAATTCCTGTCGACCTCAGGGCGCCGCCATCGCCACATCTTCAAGAAAGGTGACAAAGCGGACTGTGGGAACTACCGAGGAATCTCCTTACTCTCCATTGCCGGAAAGATCATTGCCCAAATCCTCGCTAGCCACCTTCTCCCAGTCTCCGAAGAAATTCTTCTGGAAAGCCAGTGTGGCTTCCAACCAATCTATGGAGCAGTGGACATGATGTTCACTGCTCGGCAAGTTCAAGAGAAACGTCAGGGGCAATGACAACCACTCTACATGGCCTTCATCGATCTGACCAAGGCTTTTGACTCGGTCAATCAGGAAGTGCTATGAAGGACTCTGTCAAAGGCTGGCTGTCCAGAGGATTTCATCAACATCTTCCGACTCCTCCATGATGAAATACTGGCAACAGTCCTCACTGATGGATATAAAACTGAAACCATTGAGGTCAAGACTGGAGTGGAGCAGGCATGTGTCATCACCGTCACTCACCCTTTTATCCACCTTCATCGCCATCCTTCACCTTGGCAAGAACAAGCTTCCCAGTGGAGTGGCCATTGTCTACAGGATGGACGGAAAACATTTCAACCTCAACCAGTTGAAAGCGAAGAACAAAATTACACTTGTTGTGTTATGTACTCTGGGATAACACAGGCTGCAACTCGATGCAGCTTTGACCAAAAGATACTCCAGGTGTTGAAGTAAGTTCAATGTGATTTATTGAACTATTAGCACAGTTCTCTATGAGCTCGACTCTCCTGCTAATCTTGCTATAGTAACTCAGTCTAACTAACCAGTCTGCTCTAAGCACGTGGTGGGTGTGATGCTTCTGATCTGCCCCTGTCCTACTCTCTAAGTGTCGCCTGTGGAAAGAGACAGGGCATGTGTGCCCTGTCCTTATATATGGGTTGAGTAATGCCCCCTTGTGGTAGTGCCACCTCTGGGTGTCTTGATTGCACATTGGTCGTGTCCTATTCTATGTGTTCATTAGCTGTACGTCTGCATGTCATGACATCTCTGGTGCTCCCTCTAGTGTTTACCTTGTCGTAGTGTATTTACATTAACCCCTTGTGTATTTACAGTGATGCATATCACCACAACACTGAATCGCTCATGGAACTTCAGTATGTGGATGATATTGCCATCTCCACTCTCTCAGAAGGGAATCTCCAAGCCATGCTTGACACCTTCGCAGAAGCATACCAAAGATTCGGTCTCAGCCTGAACATCAAGAAGATTCAAGTCCTTTACCTATACATCCAGGGCAAGATCCAATCTCTCCCTCCATCAAGATCAATGGAGAAACCCTACCAAACATGAAATGTTCCCCATACCTGGGGAGCCACCTCTCCTCTAAGGCTGATATCAATGCAGAGATACAACATCGTATCCAATCCGCGAGCGCCTCCTTTGGACGCCTAAGAACGAGTGTCTTTGATGACCACGACATCCGTGCTATCACCAAGATCCTTGTGTACAAAGCGGTTGTCCTCCCAACACTTTATTACAGCTCAGAAACTTGGACTACGTACAGAGGCCACCTCAAGGCCCATCAACGCCACCTGAGATGGATTCTCCACAAATGCTGGGAGGACAGACATTGTAACATCAGAGTACGTGAAGGAGCCAAGAGCACTAGCATCAAGGCCATGATAATCCGAAACCATCTGCGCTGGGCCGTCCATGTGCTTAGGATGTCAGAGTCCTGACTGCCCAGCTCAAGGGAGCCTTCCAAACAGAAGGAGGACAAAGGAAGCACTTCAAAACCACCTTGAAAGCTTACCCCAAGAAAAACAACATAGACGCCAATGCCTGGAGACCCTTGCTTAGAAGAGACTTACTTGGGAGAACATCCTGATTGAAGGGACATAATCCTTCGAGGACACCCGACGTAAAGAAGAGGCCCAGAAAAGGAGCCTGAGCAAGGAATATCAGCAATCCAGAGCCCAAGGATTGATCCCACCTCCTGGAAACACCTGCAAAGTGAGCAGCGAAAATGCGGCTCTAGGATTGGACTCATCAGCCATGCAAGAACCCCCAGAGCCCATGACTAGTAACACAGAGTTTCTTAGGTGGACAATCATACTCGTTATTGAGTGATCGCCGAAGATGAAGACATGTGTGATCCTTCCCATCTGGGTTTCCCCTGCATCATGCTCCCAGTCAATCCATTGTATCCAATTGCAATACAAGGAAAAGCTGCCTCATATTTCTCAGGTTACACTAGTTAACTATGTCCGGGTGTACATTAAAGTCATAGGCCTAAATGTTTCAGATGGCGGGGGCTCCCCTCCGGCCATCTGAAGAGTTGACAGGGAACACATCCCTGCCAACTCCGACTGCCTTGCAGTCAGTTTATGGTACAATGAGCATTGATTTTCCGGCCTTACTTAGAACATAGAACATAGAACATTACTGCGCAGTACAGGCCCTTCGGCCCTCGATGTTGCGCCGACCTGTGAAACCACTCTAAAGCCCATCTACACTATTCCCTTATCGTCCATATGTCTATCCAATGACCATTTGAATGCCCTTAGTGTTGGCGAGTCCACTGCTGTTGCAGGCAGGGCATTCCACGCCCTTACTATTCTCGGAGTAAAGAACCTACCTCTGACATCTGTCTTATATCTATCTCCCCTCAATTTAAAGCTATGTCCCCTCGTGCTAGACATCACCATCTGAGGAAAAAGGCTCTCACTATCCACCCTATCCAATCCTCTGATCATCTTGTATGCCTCAATTAAGTCACCTCATAACCTTCTTCTCTCTAACGAAAACAGCCTTAAGTCCCTCAGCCTTTCCTCATAAGATCTTCGCTCCATACCAGGCAACATTCTGGTAAATCTCCTCTGCATCCTTTCCAATGCTTCCACATCCTTCCTATAATGCGGCGACCAGAATTGCACGCAATACTCCAAATGCGGCCACACCAGAGTTTTGTACAGCTGCAATATGACCTCATGGCTCCGAAACTCAATCCCTCTACCAATAAAAGCTCAACACACCGTACGCCTTCTTAACAACCCTCTCAACCTGGGTGGCAACTTTCAGGGATCTATGTACATGGACACCGAGATCTCTCTGTTCACCCACACTGCCAAGAATCTTACCATTAGCTCAGTACTCTGTCTTCCTGTTATTCCTTCCAAAATGAAGCACCTCACACTTTTCTGCATTAAACTCCATTTGCCACCTCTCAGCCCACCGCTGCAGCTTATCTATGTCCGTCTGTAACTTGTAACATCCGTCTGCACTGTCCACAACTCCACCGACTTTAGTGTCATCTGCAAATTTACTTGGGAGGAAGCCCTGCCTAAGAGAGTTGCTGGCCAATCAGATCTTCTAATTTTCTTCGACACAGAGGCAGTCCCAGTGAATTATATATTTTATACCTTTGTTCAAAAGAAAATGGAAGAATAAATCCAGCAATTATAGGCCAGTCCATTTAACCTGGATAGTGAGACAGCTTCTCGACATGATAATCTCTGGACAAAACTAACAATCATTTGGACAAGTGTCGATTAATTAGGGAATGCCAGCATTGATTTGTTAAAGGCAAATCGGATTTAACTAACCTGAGTGAGTTTTTTGATGAAGTAAGTTACTCCTCAAAAGATTCAGTACAGATATGATGGGCGGAATGGCTTCCTTAAGTGGTGTATTATTCAATACTTATAGAAAACCATGCAAAATAACACTCCAATAAATGGCTAATGTTTCAGGTGCCGCCTGTGACAAGGTACCGCATAGTAGGTTAAATCTCACGGAATCCAGGGCGAGGTAGTGTGGTGATACACCACTGTACCTCCCTACCATTGTACATAGTATATAATAGTTGTGCGTAACGTGGCCCTGTAATACTGTGTATTGTACTGTAACTCTGCAGAGGTTCGGTCACTGGTAGGTAACCCGACCTGGCCACGGAGAGCTCCGCCTTAGCCACTCCCCCGGGAGTCAGTATAAGAACCTCTTCTGGGACAGGCCCCATTCTGTCTGGGGTCGTCTGTGTCGGGTAAGCCTCCCATGTAGTATATTAAAGCCTGAGTTAAAGTTTCACATGTCTTTGTGGTTCTTGACGCTTAGCGCATCAGGTAGCTAATAGAACATACAGTGCAGAAGGAGGCCACTCGGCCCATCGAGTCTGCACTCACCCATCTAGGCCCTCACTTCCACCCTATCCCTGTAACCCAATAACCCCTCCTAACCTTTTTGGTCACTAAGGGCAATTTATCATGGCCAATCCACCTAACGTGCATGTCTTTGAACTGTGGGAGGAAACCGGAGCACACGGAGTAAACCCACGCAGACACGGGAAGAAAGTGCAAACTCCGCACAAACAGTGACCTGGCGCTGTGAAGCCACAGTGCTATCCACTTGTGCTACTGTGCTGCCCCCAAATTGGATACAAAATTGGCTTGCCGACCGAAGGGTGGTTGTGGAGGTTTTTTTTTCAAACTGGAGGCCCGCGACCAGCGGTGTGCCTTAGGGATCGGTGCTGAGTCCACTGTTATTATATATATATAAATGATTTGGATGAGAATGTAGGAGGCATGGTTAGTAAGTTTGCAGATGACACCAAGCTTGGTGGCATAGTAGATAGTGAAGAAGGTTATATATAAGATTGCAACAGGATCTTGACCAATTGGGCCAGTGGGCCGATGAATGGCAGATGGGGTTTAATTTGGGTAAATGTGAGGTGATGCATTTTGGTAGATCAAATCAGGGCAGAACCTACTCAGTTAATGATAGGGAGTTGGGGAGAGTTACAGGACAAAGAGATCTAGGACTACAGGTTCATAGCTCCTTGAAGGTGGAGTCGCAGATGAACAGGGCAGTGAAGAAGGCAGTCAGCATGCGAGGTTTTATTGGTCAGAATATTGAATACAGGAGTTGGGACATCTTGTTGAAGTTATACAATACATTGGTAAGACCACACATGGAATACTGTGTTCAGTTCTGGTCACCCTATTATAGGAAGGATATTATTATAAGGAGAGGCTGGATAGGCTGAGACTTTTTTCCCTGGAGCGTAGGAGGCTTAGGGATAATCTTATCGAGGTCTATAAAATAATGAGGGGCATAGATAAGGTAAATAGTCGATATCTTTTCCCAAAGGTAGAGGCGTCTAGAACTAGAGGGCATAGGTTTAAGGTGAGAGGAGAGAGATACAAAACAGACCAGAGGGGAAATTTCTTCACAAAGAGAGTGGTGAGATCTGGAATGGGCTGCCAGAGACAGTGGTAGAGGGGGGTACGATTTTGACCTTCTATCCAACAAAAGGTAGGAACTGGGGGTGTTCACTGATGGTTGCACAGTGTTCACTACCATTCGCAATCGCTCAGATACTGAAGCAAGCCATGCCCACACATAACAAGACTTCTGTTGCCACATACTGAGGCTGCATAAACAGGAGCTGTTCGAGGAGGACCCTGCAGAACAGGAGCCTGCCCCAAACCAGCAGGGGCCAGCTGATGAGGATGGTGAGCCAGCCGTCCAACAGGCCGAGGAGGAGGTGCGAAGGGGGCACTGCATCAGGCTTCATGTATGTCGGCAGCGCCTGTCATTTGAGTACCTGCCAGACCGAGCGTGGCCCTGATGACTGCGGTTAAGCAGGAAGGGAGACCATACAATATCTCTTTTGGATGGTGCACTTGGAACGGCGGGGGTACAGGGGGAGACGCCCACTCCCCGTGGCTGCCAAGGTGACGGTCGCCCTGAACGTCTACACCACAGGGTCCTTCCAGGCGCTGAGTGGGGACCGGCCCGGGATCTGCCAGACCTCTGTAGACAGTTGAATCCGTGCCATCACAGATGGCCTATATGACCAGGCAGTGGACTATATAAACTTCAAAGTGGATCGAGCCCAACAAGTTGTCCGGGCATCTGGATTTGCCGCCATCACAGGCATGCCCAGGTTCGGGGGTGGTCAATGGAACATCGGTCTCCCAAGAGTACCTGCGCATGAGGGGATGCCATTCATCAATTGGAAGGGCTTCCTCTCCATGAACGTGTGTGACCACCAGCTGCACATCGTGCACATGCGCGTCTGATACCCGGGCAGCCTGCGCAACGCATCCGTCCTGGTGCACACGGCGGTGCCTGATAACTTCAAGGTGCTCCCTCTTTAGTAATCTCTGTATTTAATAATACATGATCAGACTATGTTAAGCAAGTACAGGCAAATGAACACCTAGGGCGAGATTCTCCGACCCCCCGCCGGGTCGGAGAATCGGCGGGGGCTGGCGTGAAACCCGCCCCCGCTGGTTGCCGAAGTCTCCGGCACCGGATATTCGGCGGGGGCGGGAATCGCGCTGCGCCGGTTGGCAGGCCCCCCCCCGCTCGATTCTCCGGCCCGGATGGGCCGAAGTCCCGCCGATAAAATGCCTGTCCCACCGGCGTAAATTAAACCACCTACCTTACTGACGGGACAAGGCAGCGCGGGCGGGCTCCGGGGTCCTGGGGGGGCGCGGGGCGATCTGGCCCCGGGGGGTGCCCCCACGGTGGCCTGGCCCGCGATCGGGGCCCACCGATCCGCGGGCGGGCCTGTGCCGTGGGGGCACTCTTTCCCTTCCGCCTCCGACACGGTCTCCACCATGGCGGAGGCGGAAGAGACTCTCCCCACTGCGCATGCGTGGGAAACTGACAGCAGCCGCTGACGCTCCCGCGCATGCGCCACCCGGTGATGTCATTTCCGCGCCAGCTGGCGGGGCACCAAAGGCCTTTTCCGCCAGCTGGCGGGGCGGAAATCCGTACGGCGCCGACCTAGCCCCTCAAGGTTGGGGCTCGGCCCCCAAAGATGCGGAGAATTGCGGGCGCGATGCCCGTCTGATTTGTGCGTTTTGGGCGCCAGTCGGCGGACATCGCGCCATTTCCAGAGATTTTCGCCCCAGATGTCTAACAGCAGGACCTATATAAATGTTTTTCCGCTCTTTCTTAGAGGAGTGTGTGTCAGGATTGCAGAGAGAACAGAAGTGAGAAAGCTAGAGAGAAGAAGTAATTAGTAATCAGAGTTTTATATCAAGTTATGTAATAGTTAATATTCTACAGCTGTTTATTTGTTTTATTAGTTTAGTATTAAGTAAAAAGAACTCACAAGATGATTTCATATTACTCCATAAATTACTTAATCATTACTGGAAGATTACGGCTATCATTTAACAATTCTGCTAGATTAAGAATGTAATATATATATTACATATCATAATGCAACACCCTCGGGTGAGGGGTTGGCTCTTGCGTGACAGGGGTTATCTGCTGTGCTTGTGGCTAATGACGCCTCTCCAGAGGTGGCAGACCCATGAAAACTGTTACAAGGCCCATGCAACAACCAGGGGCATCATCGAGCATCATTGGCGACCTGAAGATGCACTTCAGGTGCATGGCCCATCCTGGTGGGGCCCGCCAGCCTAGCCCTAGGAGAGTCTCCCTCATCGCGGTGGCCTGCTGCGATGTCCACAGCGTCACGCAGCAGAGGGGTGGCATACTGGAGGAGGCGGAGGAGGAATTCCAGGCCTCGTCTGATGAGGAGGAGTGGATGAGGGCAAGGATGGGCAGGGCATGGGGCCCAGCCAGGCACAGGAGGCCACAGGAGTCTAGCAGGGAAGACAGTGTGGAACAGCATTGGCAGGGGTCTTGGGGGGTTATTCGGGAGGCACAGCAGAAATTCATCTCAAGGAGGAGGAACCATGCTAAGGGGAGGATAAGGCATTCATGGTTGGTGAGGGAAGTCAAGGACAGCATAAAAGAAAAAGAAAAAGCATACAAAGTGGTGAGAAGTAGTGAGAAGCCAGAGGTTTGGGAAGCCTTTAAAAGCAAGCAGAGGACAACTAAAAAAGCAATAAGGGGAGAGAAGATGAAATATGAGTGCAAGCTAGCAAGTAATATAAAAGAGGATAGGAAGAGTTTTTTTCAATATATAAAAGGTAGGAGCGAGGCAAAAATAGACATTGGACAACGTGGAAAACGTGGCAGGAAAAGTAATAATAGGAAAAAAAGAAATGGCAGATGAACTGAATAGTTACTTTGCATCAGTCTTCACGGTGGAGAACACCAGTGGGATGCGAGAGCTCCAGGAGAACCAGGGGGCAGAGGTGAGTGCAGTGGCTATCACTAAGGAGAAGGTTCTGGGGAAACTGAAAGGTCTGAAGGTGGATAAGCCACCTGGACCGGATGGACTACACCCCAGGGTTCTAAAAGAAATAGCTGAGGAAATTGTGAAGGCATTGGTGGTGATCTTTCAGGAATCATTGGAGGCAAGAAGGTTCCCAGAGGACTGGAAAGTGGCTAATGTAACACCCCTGTTTAAGAAGGGAGGGAGGCAGAAGACGGGAAGTTATAGGCCGGTTAGCCTGACTTAGGTCATTGGTAAGATTTTAGAGTCCATTATTAAAGATGAGATCGCGGGGTACTTGGAAGTGCATGATAAAATAGGACTGAATCAGCACGGCTTTGATAAAGGGAGGTCATGTCTGACAAATCTGTTAGAGTTCTTTGAGGTGGCAACAGGGAAGTTAGATGAAGGAGAACCAGTGGATGTGATTCATTTAGATTTCCAGAATGCCTTTGACAAGGTGCCGTATAGGAGATTGTTAAATAAGTTAAGAGCCCATGATGTTAAGCTCAGATCCTGGTGTGGATAGAGGATTGGCTGACTGGCAGAAGGCAAAGAGTGGGGATAAAGGGGTCTTTTTCAGGATGGCAGCCGGTGACTAGTGGTGTGCCTCAGGGGTCTGTGCTGGGACCACAACTTCTCACAATATACATTAATGATCTGAAGAAGGTACTGAAGGCACTGTTGCTAAGTTTGCAGATGATACAAAGATCTGTAGAGGGACAGGTAGTATTGAGGAAGCAAGGGGGCTGCAGAAGGATTTGGACAGACTAGGAGAGTGGGCAATGAAGTGGCAAATGAAGTGTGGAAAAGTGTGAGGTTATGCACTTTGGAAGGAGGAATTTAGGCATTGACTATTTTCTAAATGGGGAAATGCTTAGGAAATCAGAAGTACAAAGGGACTTGGGAGTCCTTGTTCACGATTCTCTTAAGGTTAACGTGTAGGTTCAGTCGGCAGTTAGGAAGGCAAATGCAATGTTAGCATTCATGTGAAGAGGGCTAGAATACAAGAGCAGGGATGTACTTCTGAGGCTGTATAAGGCTCTGGTCAGACCCCATTATAAGCAGTTTTGGGCCCCATATCTAAGGAAGGATGTGCTGGCTTTGGAAAGTTCCAGAGGAAGTTCACAAGAATGATCCCTGGAATGAAGAGCTGGTCGTATGAGGAATGGTTGAGGACTCTGGGTCTGTACTCGTTAGAGTTTAGAAGGATGAGGGGGGATCTTATTGAAACTTACAGGATACTGCGAGGCCTGGATAGAGTGGACGTGGAGAGGATATTTCCACTTGTAGGAAAAACTAGAAGTAGAGGACACAATCTCAGACTAAAGCGACGATCCTTTAAAACAGAGATGAGGAGAAATTTCTTCAGCCAGAGGGTGGTGAATCTGTGGAACTCATTGCTGCAGAAGGCTGTGGAGGCCAAATCACTGGGTGTCTTTAAGACAGAGATAGATAGCTTCTTGATTAATAAGGGGATCAGGGGTTATGGGGAGAAGGCAGGAGAATGGGGATGAGACAAATATCAGCCATGATTGAATGGCGGAGCAGACCCGATGGGCCGAGTGGCCTAATTCTGTTTCTATGTCTTATGGTCTTATGGGACATGTGCACCTGGGCCGCTGTGCAAGGGACAACCTAACCACCTCCAGATTCGCTGACCAGGCAGCTCGACCGACCCATCCCACCCCCACATACCACCGCCCCCCCCACACACACAGACTATGGCCACCCACCACCTCCCTGTGCTCCATCACCCCCAGCCCAGCACCTCCACCCACCTTCAAGCTTCCCACCAGCATCATCACAGGATGTTGGCCCTGAGCTGATAGTATCAGCGGGTCTGGTCCATGGGATAGAGGATGATGACTGCCCGTCGTGCGATGAGCTCTGGTGCTCCACATCATTTGACAAAGTCTGATTCCTGCCCCGATGTCACATTGCACTGTCCACTGGGTAATCCCTGCATGCGTGCTGGCCAGTCCAAAACACGCACCCTCAGACCTTCAGGAGAGGCGGGGGTGGGGATGTGGTCATTCATGGCTGGTGGACCGCATGGGAGTGGTTCTGGGGATGGTGGGCAGTGTTGCATCACTCACTGGGTAGGCCCTACTACATGGCGCCTCCACATCTCTGGCGCAGTACCTTGCTGCCTCCAGGGGCGGACCTGGGGCGTTCGTTGGACTGTTCTGGTGGCACTAGCCCATGCTATCCTTCAACACCCACACCTCATATCCCACATACTGCCCCCGCACCCACACCCCACCCTCACACCCTCTACGCCTAGGCCAGCCCACCCCTCACAGCCTTCAGATAGAGGACAGAGGCAATTCAGAAAGTCAGTGAACAGGTGTTTATTGTGATATATATTGTTCCTTAGCCCCGAACGCTAATTTGTGTGCTTCACCCATGCCAACTTAACTGGTGTCTGTCTTTCTGACCTTATGTGTCCTTATGCTCCATCTACATGGTTCTCCCAGCTGATACATCAGGTATCAGCCTGCTGCGTATCCTACCCTGCGACCTGGGTCCCCTTTGGTGGCTGTCCCCTCGGGTGAGCGGGCCTGAATGAGCCTGGAAGTTTTCCAGGAGTCACAGGTGCTGTGGTGCTGCCCTATTCTGCCCACTGCCGGCCCAGAACAGGTGGGGGGAGGGATTCAGAGGTGCTGTGCTGTGACTCCTGCGAGGTTGACGAAACCTCAGACCACAAGTGATCCACACCATCAGGAAGTCGTCCCATCAGGGACGGAGCATCGGGGAAGGGCCTTCAGGTGACATCCTGAGGCCGTCCCAACGGTGTGCGGCGTACTCATCGATGACGCCGTTTTGGAAGGGGCGGAGCATCCGAAAACAGGTGCCGCCCCAATTTCGGCTTCAAAACAGATTCTCCGGCCAATCGCTGAATGCGATTTTGGGGTCGGCAATCGGAGAATCCAGCCCTTAGTCTCTGAAATAGAGAATCCATCCCTGTATCTATGATATTGTGATAATGACAGTATAACTATGTGGAGTCAGTCCGGGTTTAAGAAGTGTTGAAGTGGTCTTCTTGGACCTCCTGCATGGTCTATAAATTTAAATCAAATTCTGTCAATTATTTGAGAAAGGGGGCGAAATTCTCCGTTATCGGCGGAAAGTCCGCCGATCGGCGCAAAAAACGGCGCAAATCCGACTTGCGCCACGTCGGAAAAATGGGTCGAAAGTCTCCGGCCCGAAATGGGCTAGCAGCGACGTAACGGGATCCGCGCTTGCGCAGTGGTTCACGCCGTGCAGCGTCATACGTGGAGCAGAGGAGGGGCGCCCTGTATCCTGGGCACGGCCGCAGAGTTGCCGCACGCCACAGCCGGCGTCTGTGGAGGGAAGTGGCAGAGGCCGTCACCGCTGCGGCCCTGACACCACGGACAGGCACCCAGTGCCACAAGAAGGTGAACAACCTCGTCAGAGCAGGCAGGGTGAACCTCCCCATATCCCCCCTTCCCCCATATCCCCCCTCCCCCATAACCCCCACCCCCATATCCCCCTTCCCCCATATCCCCCCTCCCCCATATCCCCCCTTCCCCATATCCCCCTCCACCATATCCCCCCTCCCCATATCCCCCCTCCCCCATATCCCCCTCCCCATATCCCCCCTTCCCCCATATCCCCCTCCCCATATCACCCCTTCCCCCATATCCCCCCTCTCCCATATCCCCCCTCCCCCCATGTCCCCCTACCCCATATCCCCCTTCCCCCATATCCCCCCTTCCCCCATATCCCCCTCCCCATATCCCCCTCCTCCATATCCCCCCTTCCCCCATATCCCCCCTCCCCCATATCCCCCCTCCCATATCCCCCTCCCCCATATCCCCCTCCCCATATCCCCCCTTCCCCCATATCCCCCCTCCCCCATATCCCCCTTCCCCCATATCCCCCTCCCCCATATCCCCCATATCCCAAAGAGAATCCAGCCCTAACCTTAACCTCTGCAATGCACGCGCAACCGATGGCGTGCATTCATATACCTGCCTAACAGTGTTGCCTTTTACCCCTGCCACCCCCCCCCCCCCCACAGGATAAGCGCGCACACAACAATAGAGAGCATGTGAGGACTGGAGGAGGCCCCGCTGATGAGAGGCCACTGACCGAACACGAGGAAAGGGCCCTGGAACTGGCTGGCGGACCTGACGACCGGGAGGTTGCTGATGCAGAGGTCGGGGGCGTAGTAGCAAGTGAGCCACCGACAGCCCGTCCCCATATCCCCCCTCCCCTATATCCCCCTCCCCCATATCACTGATCACTGCCTGATGTCTAACCATGCATGCTTCATTGTGTGTCGCAGGACCAAACGTCCAGGCACCCATCCCCGCAGATGCAGACCGCCCGCAGGATGCCCCTCGGAGGCCACGGGAGACGGAGAGACACGAACCCTCCAGCATACGACGCCCGCAGGATGCCCCTCGGAGGCCACGGGAGATGGAGAGACCCAGACCCTCCAGCATGCGACGCCCGCAGGATGCCCCTCGCACACCACGGGAGACGGAGAGACCCGCACCCTCCAGCATGCGACGCCCGCAGGATGCCCCTCGCACACCACGGGAGACGGAGAGACATGGACCCTCCAGCATGCGACGCCCGCAGGATGCCCCTCGGAGGCCACGGGAGACGGAGAGACCCGGACCCTCCAGCATGCGACGCCCGCAGGATGCCCCTCGCACACCACGGGAGACGGAGAGACCCGCAACCTCCAGCATGCGACGCCCGCAGGATGCCCCTCGCACACCACGGGAGATGGAGAGACCCGGACCCTCCAGCATGCGACGCCCGCAGGATGCCCCTCGCACACCACGGGAGACGGAGAGGCCTGGAGCAACGGGGGACGACACCCCCGTCACGTGCGGGAGCGACCACCCAGCGACGAGGGGGGCAGCCACAGGCCCCCGTCACATCCGAGCCAGGACACCACTACCCAGGACACCACTACACAGGACACCACTACCCAGGACACCACTACCCAGGACACCACTACCCAGGACACCCCCTACCCGGGACAGCACTACCCAGGAAGACGAAAATACCGGACAGTGACTCCGAGTGGATGGGTGGAGACGAACCCCCACCCCAAAGTGCCATGGACTCAGAGTGGGACGAAGAGCACGACACAACGCCACTGCTGTCACCAACACCCTCCACCATCGCAGAAAAACTCACCTCGGTTGGGCACTTTAGTGATGAGGCGTCTGGTACAGTCACTGGTGCGCACAACACAGCCGTCCCGGTACAGCAGGTGGAGGTAGGAGCAGCAGAGGGGCCGGGCGGTCGGAGGGCAGCCCAGCCCAAGCGAACATCTGCCGCCCAGATGGATCCCGGGTTCCTGGAGTTACCACACCCACACATAGATCCGATGCAACCACCGACCCGGAGACGAGCGAAGTGGGTGACGGCCGGCTTGCGGCGGCTGCAGTCGCAGGTGGAGGAGTCCACCCGCGTCCAGGAGCTGGGAGTGGTGCCGGTCATGCGTGCCACCCAGGCTGACACCGCACGGGTGGCGTCCGCGGTGGAGGCAATGGGTGCGGCGGTGTCAGACATGGGGAACGGTTTGCGAGGCCTGGGGCTTTCCGTGCAGGCGGCGTCTGTGGCCCAGGACATGGCTGCCCTCTCACAGGAGGCCATGAGCCAGTGCCAGCGCCAGATGGCAGAGGCGCTCAACGCCATAGCCCTGTCTCTGCAGGCCATGGCCCAGTCTCAGCAGGCCATGGCCCAGTCTCTGCAGGCCATCGCTCAGGGCATCGGCGCCAGTGGCCATGTGCGAGCCGGCGTCGCACTGTCACAGACAGAGTTTGCCAACCCCCCTGGGCTCCATGGCTGCAAACCTGCAGACCCCTGTCGATACCAGCACGGGCCTCCAGGACTGGCAGCGCCAGATGTCGAGGGGGCGTCGGATGGCCAGTCCGTTCGCATCCCCCACCCATGCAGAGGCCTGGGGGCCATCGGGCACCCCGAGGGAGGAGGAGGTGGGTGTGGTCCGTCCCGGCTCCCACTGTAGGGGAGGTCCCGGTACACCGCGACACCTCGGACTCCCCCCCTTCCGTCCCAGGTGCATCGGGTGGGCAATGGGCAGGACAGGCTGGCAGCTCGCCATCCCAGTCGCCCGGGCCGCAGCCTGGCCCATCTAGGCCAGGACGCCCCAGGAAACGGCCGCCAAAGGGATCCAGTGTCAGAGGGCAGGAATCACAGGAGTCCACCTCCAGTTCTGCTGTACCATCTGGGGAACCACGTAGACATAGTCAAAGGGCCCGTAAGGCCATACAATTAGACACTGAGTAAGTTGGCACGGGTGCAGGGCACAGATGAGTTTTAGGGGCTAGGGCACGTGCATGAACTCCTTTGGTTATTAAAGTCAATGTTACACCTACAGAAGCTGCCTTTGTGCTCTGTCCAAAGCGTGCGGGGGTGTCATGTACGTTGAGCGCAAGTGTGTGTGTGAGGGGTGGTCTTACCTCAGCCCCAGGTGAGTCTGCCCCCTTCCCCCTGGGCCGCCATCAACATCCCCCGGGCAGAGGACGGGACCGTGCGCTGCAGTGTCACAGCCGCATGCAGGGATGGTCCGGGTGGATGGTGGTACTGTGGCCATGGGTCAGACATAGTCCAACGATGTAGAGCCAGGAGCTCACCACAGGGCGGGTTGTCATCATCCTCCATGGCCTGCAATAGACACGCGTCCACCCGCAACTGTGTGAGCCCGGCCCGTTGTGCCGCAGGTGGATCGGCAATGGGGGGGGGGGTGGTGTGCATGCGGGTGGGGTGGGTGGGGTTGGGGAGGGGGGTGAGGGTGCTGGGTGGGTGGATGGGTGGTGGGTGTGGGTGGTCGGCTGTTGCCATGGTGTGCGGTCTGTGGCCATACTACCCGATTCCCACGCCCATCTAGCCCTCCTCTGCCTGCGGCACATCGCCCCTCTGCTGGGCTATGTTGTGCAGGACGCAGCACACCACAATGATGCGGCCGACCCTATCTGACCGATACTGGAGGGCGCCCCCAGAGAGGTCCAGGCACCTGAAACGCATCTTCAGCACGCCAAAGCACCTCTCTATCACTCCCCTTGTCGCTACATGGGCATCATTGTAGCGGTTCTCCGCCTCATTGCGTGGCCTCCGTATAGGCGTCATCAGCCACGATCGCAATGGGTAGCCCCTGTCGCCCAGCAACCAGCCCCTCAGCCGGGGATGGCGTCCCT
Organism: Scyliorhinus torazame; assembly: GCF_047496885.1. Classification (NCBI taxonomy): domain Eukaryota; kingdom Metazoa; phylum Chordata; class Chondrichthyes; order Carcharhiniformes; family Scyliorhinidae; genus Scyliorhinus; species Scyliorhinus torazame. Next base: position 67,574,987 of record NC_092713.1, read on the forward strand.
CGTACATGCCGGGGATGGATGACCGCGACGACACGTTTGAGTCGTGTACACTGCCTGGGTAACGGGCGCAGACGTGCAGGATCATCATGCGGTGGTCGCAGACCACCTGTATGTTCATCAAATAGGTCCCCTTCCTATTGGTGAACACGGCCCTGTTATCTGCAGGTGGCCGCACGGTGACGTGCATCCCATCGATCGCGCCCTGGACCATGGGGAACCCGGCCACGGCAGAGAAGCCCACGGCCCGGGCATCTTGGCTGGCCCGGTCCACGGGGAAGCGGATGTAGCGGTGCGCCATGGCATATAGGGCATCTGTCACTGCCCGGATGCACCGATGCACCGATGTCTGCGATATGCCGGACAGGTCCCCACTCGGTGCCTGGAATGACCCCGTTGCATAAAAGTTCAGGGCCACCGTAACCTTGACGGACACGGGGAGAGGGTGTCCCCAGCCAGTGCCACGCGGTGACAGGTGTGCCAGCAGGTGGCAGATGTGTGCCACGGTTTCCCGCCTCATCCGGAGTCTCTTCCTGCATTCCCGGTCCGTGAGGTCCTGGTATGACTGCCGGGGCCGGTACACACGGGGCGCCCTAGGGTGCCTCCGTTGCCGTGGGGCCGCGACGTCCTCATCCCCCTCCTCGTCCTGTCGGTCAGGTGTCCCTCCAGCCTGGGCGGCTGCCGCCTGTCCCTCTGCGGCAGCCTGCGCCGCCTCTCTGGCACGCTCCTCCTCCTCCTCCTCCTCCTCATCCAGGGCAACATAGTCATGAGCGGCTGCCGCCACGGCGGCCAACATCGCTGGATGATCAGAAAACATGACGGCCTGGTGGGGGGGGGAGGGGAACGACGACATGTCATCATTGCCCATATCCCCTCCTCCCCCAGCCAGGTGGCATGGACCTCATGGGTCCAACTGTTGGAGGCTGGCATCTGGCCAGGTGGACCAACTCATTTGCCCTCGCACCTCCCTCCCCCAACCTCCACCCCGGCACGGACCCCCCCCCCCAACCTCCACCCCGGCATGGACCCCCCCCCAACCTCCACCCCGGCACGGACCCCCCCCCCCCAACCTCCACCCCGGCACGGACCCCCCCCCCCCAACCTCCACCCCGGCACGGACCCCCCATCCCCCTCCCCGGCACGGACCCCCCCCCATCCCCCTCCCCGGCACGAACCTCCCCCAACCCCTCCCCGGCATGGACCCCCCCCCATCCCCCTCCCCGGCACCGACCATCCCCAACCTCCACCCCGGCACGGACCCCCCATCCCCCTCCCCGGCACGGACCCCCCCCATCCCCCTCCCCGGCACGAACCCCGCCCAACCCCTCCCCGGCACGGACCCCCCCCCATCCCCCTCCCCGGCACCGACCCCCCCAACCTCCACTCCAGCACGGACCCCCCCCCCCCCCCAAACTCCACCCCGGCACGGAACCCCCCAACGTCCACCCCGGCACGGACACCCCCCCCCAACCTCCACCCCGGCACGGACCCCCCCAACCCCTCCCCGGCACGGACCCCCCCCCAACCTCCACCCCGGCACGGACCCCCCCCCCCCAACCTCCACCCCGGCACGGACCCCCCATCCCCCTCCCCGGCACGGACCCCCCCCAACCTCCACCCCGGCACGGACCCCCCATCCCCCTCCCCGGCACGGACCCCCCCCAACCTCCACCCCGGCACGGACCCCCCATCCCCCTCCCCGGCACGGACCCCCCCCCATCCCCCTCCCCGGCATGGACACCCCCCCCATCCCCCTCCCCGGCACGGACCCCCTCCCGGCACTCCTCCGGAGCCCAGCCTACTCTAACCACCCCCCCCCCCCGCCGCACACACACACACACAACCCGAGACACACCTCTCCTCACGCATTCATACTGCGGCCACGCCATCGCCTGCCCAGAGCCAACCCCCCAGGCCGTCACTCACCTCCACGCTGGTCGGCGTGACCCTGGAGCACAGGGTCACGCCGATGAAAAGGAGGTTTAATTTACGTCGACGTGAACGGTCATCATGTCGACGGGACTTCGGCCCATCCGGAAGGGAGAATATCGGCAGGCCGAAAATCGGCTGCCTTGCGCAGACCCGTGACATTCTCCGACGGCAGCGGCGCCATTAACGCCCCGCCGACTTTTCTCCCTTCGGAGACTTCGGCAACCGGCGGGGGCGGGATTCACGGCGGCCAACGGCCATTCCCCGACCCTCTGGGGGGTCGGAGAATGACGCCCCGGGGTTACCACAAACAGGTGGTGTACAATCACTCCAACATACGATTGCAACACCTCCAAACTTCACAAATGGATCAACAACTTGCATTCAATGGCTCAGCCAAAACAAAATTCAAGAAAAACAAATTCATTATGCATCAAATGCGCCCAAGAGAAGAATCTGGATGACAAGAACTAAAGGTCATTGCGCTCTGCACAACAACTTGTTAGATTTTAGTATGTTTTGCCTTTGTTTAGAATCCCCCCTCTAGCATTTCAGATCTGACTATCTCAGCTGGTATTAATACGTATTATGTGATGTGCATATGAACTTTATATACTCAGCATACCCTTTCAAGCCAAAATAAATGTTTGTGCAATATAATCAGTTGATAATTTGTAAATCTAAAACCAGAATTTTTGATCAACTTTTGGAAAGTTTTATTGCAATTTTTGCATTTCAGTTTCTGTGCGAACAAAATAAATATTAACCATGAATCAGACATTTGAAAAAGTTCTCATGCAATATTAAAAATAGAATCATAGAATAGAATCATACAATTTACAGTGCTGAAGGAAGCCATTCGGCCCATTGAGTCTGCACCGGCCCTTTGAAAGAGCACCTTACTTAAGCCCACACCTCCACCCTATCCCCACCTCACCTTTTTGGACACTAAGGGCAATTTAGCATGGCCAATCCACCTAACCTGCACATCTTTGAACTGTGGGAGGAAACCGGAGCACCCGGAGGAAACCCATGCAGGAAGGTTATGCTTCACAGAAGATGAAACAAATTGGCTCGCTGGAATACAATCAAGCTTTACAGAAGTCAGAAAATAAAATATGTGAAAAATGTTCTGCCTGGAAAATGGAATCTTTGGTGATCTGCTACCCACTGTATTTGTGAAATAAATGGAACCGGGAGTTGTAATTGTGGGAATTTTATTCAATTTGCTGGATTAGCAAATCTATGTGCGAAGGTACTGAATTGGAAGTAGTGTGATCATCCTCCGAGAGATTTTGATCAATTGTTTCCATTACCTGAGATTCTGCAGGTAGATTTTGAAAGGGTTGATTGTCGAATGATGTATACAGAAACAATTAATGGTTAGTATGTATCTCACACAAAATAATCTCTACTGGCAAACTGCACAAACAGGGATTCAGGAACAATTATTGATCATGTCCTGTAAACACCTGCCAGTCAATGAAGCTAATTGGATACTGAGGTGCATATACAGGACATTGGATTTCAAGTCAGGACAAATTATACTCAGATTTTAGAGATAACCGAGGCCACATCTGGAGTTAAACATACAATTAGCAGCTAGCAGCAACAGTTTTGCTGTGAGATTCAAAGTGCACTCTAACAACCAGGAGAGAACTTCATGAAGGTATTAGTTTAAAATGGCCACAGAGGGACTTCAGAACAGGTCCGCAGAAGGCATAATGAGAAAGGCTGTGCAATAAGCCATAGGAAAAACTCAAAAGTCAAGCAGGTTACATAGTTTTGGGGAGCAGGGGTGGGGATAGGGATGGGAGGTTGTCGAGGGTGAATGGGCAGCATGGTCACACCCTGTTCTTTCTTTATGTATGCTTGCAACTGTCATAATATACACCAGTATATCATGGTGCAGACACACACTGATGGACACATAGTGGGAACAATCAACATACACAACACCACAGCCAATCACCAGTGAGAGCACATGCACTATAAAGACAGGGGGCATCAGAGTTCCCGCTCATTCGAGTAGCAGCTAGTTAGGAACACAGAGCTCACAACCTGCAACACAGACATTCACCATGTGCTGAGTGCATCGACTGGTTAGGACAAGGCAAAGGTCTTTAGTTAAAGCTAGTATCGTATCAACCCACAGTCTGAGTATGTTTAAACAGTTAATGATTCAATAAAATAGTGTTGCACTATTTCAATTGTTGGTGACCTGTATGTGATCCAGAACACCCAACACATCATGATACCAGGGGTGGTGGGATACTAGCACTTCTTAGACCTACCTGCAAGTGATCTGCCTTCCGCCAGCATTCCGTCATCCTGCAACATGGACAACATCAGCCCGCCGCCGCCGCTCCGCATCGCCGGCAACCTCGGGGCCAACTGGAAGATTTTCAAACAGTGCTTCCAGCTCTTCCTCGAAGCCACAGACAGGGAGGGCGCCACGGACACCAGAAAGATTGCTTTTCTCCTCTCCACGGCCAGGGACATGCCATCCACATTTTCAACTCTCTCACCTTTGCAGATGCTGAAGATAAGACAAAGTTCAAGACGGTTCTCCTCAAGTTTGACACTCACTGCAGCGTAGACGTGAATGAAAGTTTTGAACGCTACGTGTTCCAGCAGCGTTTGCAGGGTAAGGATGAACCTTTCCAATCCTTTCTAACGCACCTCTGCATCCTTGCGCAATCTTGCAGCTACGGGCCCACCTCCGACTCCATGATACGCGACCAGATCGTTTTCGGTGTTCATTCGGACCCCCTACGTCAGCAGCTCCTCAAAGTAAAGCAACTCACCCCAGCGACCGCCATCGAGACCTGTGTCTTACAGGAAAACGCCACGAGTTGGTATTCCCATATACAAGCGGCTGAAACGGGGCGTCAAGGTCCCCACAAAGCAGAACGGGTCCAAGTGATTGAGCACCTCCAGGGCCTCAGCCTGGATGAGGGTGGCCATTTTGTGCGCTTTTCGCAGACTCCCGTGCTTGTACGCACCAAACGAGGGGACGGCGACGTTGAGGAATGTAATGCGCAGACGCGCACCACGCACGACCGCGCATGCGCGATGGCGCAGCGAACGTGCTGACGCATGACGTGCGGCAACTGTGGCTCCGCCCATTTAAAGCAGCAATGCCCCGCAAAATCTCGACAATGCCTACGATGTGGAAGACTGGGCCACTATGCTGCCTGCTGTTGAGCACAACTCAGCCTGCCAACTCATATCTCTTCAGCCAGCCGCGCAGGAATGTTCGGGCAATTCAACCCACGGTCACCGAGTCCGATTCGGACCTCCCACACAGCAGTCACACCGAGGACCCGAAGGCATCTTTTCGAGTCGGTGTCGTAACGAAAAACAGGCTGTCCCCGAAGCAAAGACACCAGCCGCTGTTGGTATACAGCATCGATCCAGACGATGAGTGGTGTGCCGCCCTGACGGTCAACCAGTCCCAAATACGATTCCGCCTGGACACTGGTGCCTCCGCCAATCTAATGCGTGGTCTGCTTTCCAAAGCCTTTGTGTCAAACCAGCCATACTTCCGTCGGCCTGCCAGCTATTGGACTACAATGGCAACATCATTCCTGCTACCGGCTCATGGCAACTTGAAGTGACGCACAAGTCACGAAAGGCCATCCTTCCTTTCGAGATCATGGGCTCCTCGAAGGACTCCCTGCTTGGCGCATAGGCGTGCAAGCTGCTGAACCTCATTCAAAGAGTTCACTCTCTTTCTCCTGATGACACGTCTGCCTTCCAGGATGCTGACTTCAGGGTGCAACTCAACGCCATCATCGACCAGCACCACGACGTCTTCGAAGGCATGGGCACGCTCCCATACACTTACAAGATCCTACTCAAACAGAACGCCACGCCTGTGGTGCATGCACCTCGCAGAGTCCGTGCACCCCTCAAGGACCGCCTCAAGCAGCAGCTGCAGGACCTCCAAGACCAAGGAGTGATCTCCAGAGTTACGGAACCAACCGACTGGGTCAGTTCCATGGTGTGCGTAAAAAAGCCTTCCGGCGAGCTCAGAATCTGCATTGGTCCCAAGGATCTGAATCGCAATATCATGAGGGAGCATTATCCAATCCCCAAGCACGAAGAGATCACATGCGAGATGGCTCACGCCAAGCTCTTTACCAAACTTGATGCCTCGAAAGGATTCTGGCAAATCCAGCTCGACAGATCCAGAAGGAAACTGTGTACCTTCAACACCCACTTTGGCAGATATTGTTACAACAGGATGCCGTTTGGGATCATATCGGCTTCAGAGGTGTTCCACAGGATTCTGGAACAAATGATGGAAGGCATTGTAGGTGTTTGTGTCTATGTCGACGACATTATCATTTGGTCCGCCAGTATATCATGGTGCAGCCACACACTGATGGACACACAGTGGTAGCAATCAACATACACAACACCGCAGCAATCACCAGTGAGAGCACACGCACTCGGACTCAGATGGTGCAGCACGGTAGCATTGTGGATAGCACAATTGCTTCACAGCTCCAGGTCCCAGGTTCGATTCCAGCTTCGGTCACTGTCTGTGCGGAGTTTGCACATCCTCCCCGTGTGTGCGTGGGTTTCCTCCGGGTGCTCCGGTTTCCTCCCACAGTCCAAAGATGTGCAGGTTGGGTGGATTGGCCATGATAATTGCCCTTAGTGTCCAAAATTGCCCTTAAGTGTTGGGTGGGGTTACTGGATTCTGGGGATAGGGTGGAGGTGTTGACCTTGGGTAGGGTGCTCTTTCCAGGAGCCGGTGCAGACTCGATGGGCCGAATGGGCCTCCTTCTGCACTGTAAATTCTATGATCTATAAAGGACAGGGGGCATCAGAGTTCCCGCTCATTCGAGTAGCAGCTAGCTAGGAGGCCAGAGCTCACAGCCTGCAACACAGACATTCACCATGTGCTGAGTGCATCGACTGATTAGGACAAGGCAATGGTCTTTAGTTAAAGCTAGTATTGTATCAACCCACAGTCCGAGTATGTTGAAACAGTTAATGATTAAATAAAATAGTGTTGCACTATTTCAAGTGTTGGTGACCTGTATGTGATCCAGAACACCCAACACATCAGCAACTGAACGTATTTTCACTGGAGAAAGGAACACTGATGGGAGACATAATGCAAGGTATTTAACATAATGAAAGGTGCAATAAACATACAAACATAAGGCAATAATAAACAGGGAAGGGCCTATCCAGCCTGACCCACACAACAGTGACATGATGCAAGGCGCACCACACCTTCTCAAGGGCAATTAGACATGGGCAATAAATGCTGACCGAGACAGTGCTGCCCACATCCCATGAAATACATTGTTTTCAATGAACATAAGAAAATAAGAAATAGGAGCAGGAGTAGACAATATGGTCCCTGGAGCCTACTCCATCATTCAATGGCATGGTCAAGATGGGCTGAATGGTCTCCTTCTGCGTTGTAACTTTTTCTATGATTCTATAATACTATCAAGGCTGATCTTCTGCCTCAACTCCACTTTCCTGCCTGTTCCCCATATTCCTTGATTCTCCAAAAGATCAGAAATCTGACTGTCCCATCCTTGAATATACTCAATGATGGAGCATTCATAAGCTCTGGGGTAGGGTATTCCAGGATTTTAACCCTCTGAGAGAAGAAATATCTCCTCGTCTCAGACCTAAATTATCCCAGCCTCTTATCCGGAGCCACTGCACCTCTCTTCTAGATTCTCCAGCCAAGGGACGCAACCTCTCAGTGTTTACCCTGTCAAGCACCTTCAGAGTCTTGTATGCTTCATGAGATCACCACCCATTGTTCTAAATTCCAGAGGCTATAGGCCCAATTCACGCAGCCTCTCATCATAGGACAGTCCAGGAACCAATCTAGTGAACCTTTGCTACATCACAAATATATTCAATGGGCTAGAACTTCTGAGGAGTGGCAATCACAATTGCTGAACATTTCTCATCTGAATTTCTGACTCAGGTCAGGTGAGAAATGCACAGTGCAGTGGGTTTCCCGAGGCCTTCTGTGTAGGCAGCAGCAAATGGGGGGTGGGGGGGGGGGGGGGGGGGGGGGGGGGGGGGGGGGGGGGGGGGGGGGAGAGGGAGACGTGCCCCCTTTTTCTGGCAGAAGCTGCTCTAAAGCAGGTAAGTTTCAAGGTCTCAGCCACGCTTTGAGAAGCCAGGGAGAAGATGAATGTGGAAGGTAAGTGGGTAGGATGGGGAGAAGAGGTCAGCTCCTCAGTTGGGTTGGGGGTGGGGAGGGGCAGTCTCATTACAATAAAAGCTAACCTTCCTTGCTGTACTTGCATGCTAACCTTTGTGTTCCTTGTATAGATACAACCAAATCTCTCTGGATATCAACATCTAAAAGTTTCACTTCTATTAAAAAGTACTCTGCGTTTTTATTCTTACGACCAAAGCAAACGACCCCAGTTCCCCACATTGTACTCTGTTGGCTATCATGTTGTCTTCCTCTGTGATGATATGCATAAGCAATCATAATAATAATATTAATAATCTTTATTGTCACAAGTAGGTTTACATTAACACTGCAATGAAGTTACTGTGAAAATCCCCGAGTCGCCACACTCTGGCGCCTGTTCAGGTACACAGAGTGAGAATTCAGAATGTCCAATTAACCTGACAAGCACATCTTTCGGGACTTGTGGGAGGAAACTGGAGCACCCAGAGGAAACCCACGCAGACATGGGGAGAATATTGGATTTGTTTACTGTCACGTGTACCGAGGTACAGTGAAAAGTATTTTTTCTGCGAGCAGCTCAACAGATCATTAAGTACATGAGAAGAAAAGGGAATAAAAGAAAATAAATAATATGGCAACACAACATATACAATGTAACTACAAAAGCACTGGCATCGGATGAAGCATACAGGGTGTAGTGTTAATGAAATCAGTCCAGAAGAGGGTCATTTAGGAGTCTGGTGACAGTGGGGAAGAAGCTGTTTTTGAGTCTGTTCGTGCGTGTTCTCAGACTTCTGTATCTCCTGCCCGATGGAAGAAGTTGAAGAGTGAGTAAGCTGGGTGGGAGGGATCTTTGATTATACTGCCCGCTTTCCCCAGGCAGCGGGGAGGTGTAGATGGAGTCAATGGATGGGGAGGCAGGTTCGTGTGATGGACTGGGCGGTGTTCACGACTCTCAAGTTTCTTGCGGTCCTGGGCCGGGCAGTTGCCATACCAGGCTGTAATGCAGCCCGATAGGATGCTTTCTATGGTGCACCTGTAAAAGTTGGTAAGAGTCAATGTGGACATGCCAAATTTCCTTAGTTTCCTGAGGAAGTATAGGTGCTGTTGTGCTTTCTTGGTGGTAGCGTAGACGTGGGTGGACCAGGACAGATTTTTTGGAGATGTGCACCCCTAGGAATTTGAAACTGCTAACCATCTCCACCTCGGCCCCGTTGATGCTGGCAGGGGTGTGTACAGTACTTTGCTTCTTGAAGTCAATTACCAGCTCTTTAGTTTTGCTGGCATTGAGGGAGAGATTGTTGTCGCTACACCACTCCACTAGGTTCCCTATCTCCCTCCTGTATTCAGACTCATCGTCATTTAAGATCCGGCCCACTATGGTCGTATCGTCAGCAAACTTGTAGATGGAGTTGGAACCAGGTTTTGCCACACAGTCGTGTGTGTACAGGGAGTAGAGTAGGGGCTAAGTACGCAGCCTTGCGGGGCGCCGGTGTTGAGGACTATTGTGGAGGAGGTGATGTTGTTCATTCTTACTCATTGTGGTCTGTTGGTCAGAAAATCGAGGATCCAGTTGCAGAGTGGGGAGCCAAGTCCTAGGTTTTGGAGCTTTGATATGAGCTTGGCTGGGATTATGGTGTTGAAGGCGGAGCTGTAGTCAATAAATAGGAGTCTAATGTAGGAGTCCTTGTTTTCGAGATCCTCTAGGGATGAGTGTAGGGCCAGGGAAATGGTGTCTGATGTGGACCGGTTGCAGCGTATGCGAATTGCAGTGGATCAAGGGTGTTCTGGGAGTATGGAGGTGATGCGCTTCATGATCAACCTCTCGAAGCACTTCATTACGACTGAAGTCAGGGCCACTGGTCGGTAGTCATTGAGGCACGTTGCCTGATTCCGTACAGAGTGACCCAAGCCAAGAAGCAAACCTGGGAGCCTGGCGCTCTGAAGCAAACAGTGCTAACCACTGTGCTATTGTGTCACTCTCATGTATATAATGATGTAAATGACCTCCAACCAGCAGGTAGCAGTGTAAATCTACCACCTGAATCTGTACCTCGAGGAATCTGGGATAGTCGTGTTAGTCATACATGCTGGAGTTCTAGGATAATTTATCAGTATTAGTAGTTTGTAATATATTTCTCATAGTTAACTCATAGTTAACCTCATAGTTAACTATGCGTTTGTTTTCTAATAAAACACTTTAACTAATGATGGATCTGTACTTTGTTAATATAATTATGTGTCGCTGCATTATATATTAATCGACAGAACTTGAGTTTCTTTTGATTAAGTAAATTGTAGCTTTATTTGTGTCAGTTTTAAAAGACTACTGATCAAGTCAATTAAATGCGAGTACAGAATTTAGTAAGTTAATTTGTCCAATGCAAATACAGATGGTTGAGTTGAATTCAAAATACAATTCAGTTCGTGGTAATTTCTTTCGATCAAAATGCACAATACAAAAATGAAATGAAACAAAATGGCAGTTTGCAAAGCAAAAGCAAAAAGAATAGATTTCAAAGGTTAGGTTAAAGATGATTCCGGAATGGGAAAAAAGGTTCTCTCACGTTCTCTTAAGGAGAGCATAATGTTTAAGGTTCTGTACCCTTTCTGGCTGTGATTTAAATAATTATAATTCATCTAATTCGACCAAAATGTCTGTCTATCAAGTTTTAAGAGAGAATGTGGCATGAGAGAATTTCTGTATGTATCCATAATATGATATGATCAAAACATCTGTTTCCCACCATGTTTTCTAGAACTGGGGATGTTTGCCCAGTAATGATAACAATGAGTTTATTCTGCAGTGTGGCCTTGCAGTGTATAGTCAGTTTTCAAACTGACTTCCTTATCTGATCCTTTCCCATGCGCTCAGCATTTTCTGCTGTCATGGCTTAATTTATGATTTTGAATAGTATAATGTCACAAAATCATTTCTTCCATTAAATTTTCTTACCTATAGAAAAGTAGATTTCTATCAACAAGTCAAGAACTAGGGGCGCGATTCTCCACTCCAGCGCCGGTTGGGAGAGTCGCCTGGGCCGCCAAAATTTCCCGGGACGCCGGTCCGACGCCCTCGTCGCGATTCTCCCAAGCAGCGGGAATGGCCCGGTCGAGTTTCACGGGCCGCAGGCCGGAGAATCGCCGGAGACACCAAAATGGCGATTCTCCCGGCACCCCCGCTATTCTGAGGCCCGGATGGGCCAAGCGGCCAGGCCAAAACGGCCGGTTCCCCCCGGCGCCGTCCACACCTGGTCGCTGCCGTCGTGAGCAGTGTGTGAACGCTGGGGGGGGCGGCCTGCGGGCGGACGAGGGGGGATCCTGCACCGGGGGGTACCTTAAATGTGGGGTGGCCCGCGATCGGTGCCCACCGATCGTCGGGCCGTCTTCTCTGAAGGAGGACCTCCTTCCTTCCGCGGCCCCGCAACATCCGTCCGCCATCGTCTTGTGGGGCGGACTTAGAGAGGACGGCAACCACGCATGCGCGGGTTGGCGCTGGCCAACCCGTGCATGACGCCTGTTATGCGGCGCCGGCCGCTTCATCTATGCGGCGCCGCCTTTACGCAGGCAACAAGGCATGGCGCGTGTAGATGACGCAGCCCCGATCCTGGCCCATTGTCAGGGCCTGAATCGGTCGGGACCGGGGCCGTTTCGCGGCCGTCGTGAACCTTGACGGCGCTCACGACGGCTGCGGCCACTTTGGGCGCGGGAGTGGAGAATTCCGCCCTAGATGTTCTGCTGTGCATCATTCCTACCAGCCAAGCACCAGAACGTAACACTCTACATCTCTGAATTTTATGCAAGTTTCAACTTGAATGTCTACCCTGTTATAGGTAAGCTTGTGATGCAATGAGAGAGCTGTATCTTGTGGGAAAGGTATCCTGAAGTACTAAACAGGGCAACATTCGCATGCCCACCATATGCTGCAGCGTGAGCAAACTGATGTTTTTCTACTCTGTCACTAGCCCACAGGACTTTGCTTCATGTCTTCACATTAGATTTACCTACACTTGCCTCTCTCAGATGCCTCAACTTACAACCCAGCCTTTGTGAAGGCTGCTAGCTGCTTTAGAAACATTTTGCTGTCTTGGAACTGGGGAAGGAATATTTGCTCACAAGTCTTGAACTGGATCCATCCATTTAATTCTTTCTGTAGACATTTAAAGGCTTGCACTGGGTGCAATCTCATTCATACCTCGCAACCACCCCCACCCCCCCCAAACCCCAGAATTTGTATGATTCCTACATAAATAAATAAATAATCTTTATTGTCACAAGCAGGTATAAGAAGGCATTATGCAACCAATTAACTTAAAAAATTTATTTAAATAAGCTTCTGCAATCAACATTACATTGCTAAGGGAAATCTACCCTTCTACAACATTAACAAGAGAGGTAAAGTACATTAGGCCAGGAGGTTTAATGAAGGAACATAATGAAGTGAACCTGCCAAGCACTGTTAAGTGCAACTTGTTCAGTTCATCTCTCAATGTAATAAAACACACGCATTCTGAAGCTTCCTTCTATTATAAAGAACTACATTTTGGAAACCCATCACAGGAGTTTTGCATCAATTAGGAACAAAAAAAACTCTTAGGCACAAATATAAATGTTTAATTTGTACAGTCATTCTGTAATAATGTAATCACCTGCTATGTTATGTTTAAATGGTTGCTAATATCTCTTCTGTTAATCTGTTTATACCACATCATTTTCCAAATGGTTAAGATCTCCTTATATAGCATGATTCAGAACGCACATGTTTTCTGTTAAATTTGATCAATTAATATTCAAAGGGCTTAATGAGCTGATTACGATTTTACTGCGTACTAATACAAATACTCTGTTACTTCTGTGCATCGAACGAGAAACAAATCCAACAATTTCTGTTTTGTAGTCATTAGAGATTTATCCTGTAATGCTAGTTATTTATGTGTCCTCCAAAAATCAATTATAGGTAACAGGAGAAACCAATGAATATTTATAAGAATCAATTTGACATTCAAATACATTCTGCAGTGGCAGTTACTACCTGAGTTTCTGGGCAGAGTTCTACCTATATTCCCAGTGTCAGGCTCGGACTGAAAGCTGCCGTGTAGCTGTGCAACTGCACAGCCCGGTTTTTAGTCCAGGTCTTGAGCCTCTCTGAAAAACAAATCAGCAAGCGTGGTTTACACCGTCACTGTGGCAGAGTGGGACAGGGCCCGATAGGGACCAGAATGGGGCCTGATCAGCACAGAAAGAAAACTCCCCCAGGAGCCCCAACTCCCCCACCCCCAGCTCCCGCTCACAGGGAGCCCCCCCTCCTTAGCATCAGGGCCCCGTCACCATCACCACCATCACCATCAGGGCTATCATCACCCACCACCATCAGCACGGAGCTCTCCCCCTACCATAAGCATCAGCATTGGAGGCTCCTCCCTTCCTCCCCCCCCCCCCCCCCCCTCCCCACCATCATCACCATTGGGGATCTATCCTGTCCTTCCCACGATAAGCTTCAGCATTGGGGGCTCCCCCCCAACAAACATAACAAAAACACTGCCCCCAATGGGGCTCCCCAGAGGGCTCCCCAGAGGGCCCCCCCCCCCCCCCCCCCCGGCACTGTTCCTGGCAGAGGTTAGAATTGCAAGGTTAGCACTGCCCCGCTGTAAACCTTGTGAACGTGGCATCACATCGGCAAGGTATGCATACTCAGTAAGTGGGGGGGGGGGAAATCATAAGGCGGGAGGGCTTGGTAAGTTTATTAAAATGTATTTAAATGAGGTTCGCCGGGGAGGGACGTGGAAACTTGGAAAACACAATCCCGCTGGCGTGGAATTTTTGCCCACGTCGCCGTTCTCGATGACG